>NW_010559568.1:3786-34001 GCF_000687285.1 Phaethon lepturus | reverse complement strand
TGGGCAAAGGCAATCCCACGAATGGGTTTGTAACAGATGACTATAAAGAACCAAGAGGGCTATCTAAAGAAATCTGTGCAGTGAATTTTGACTGCAAGAAAATGTTAACTGCCAAGACTTGGATTTGACTAGACTGGCCTAGGGTCACTGTCAGCAGGAGCTATAATGAGCGAGTTTGCTCCAGCAGAAGCCAGAAAAATGTGGATTTATATTTATGCTTGTCCAGCATCAGCCATTAAGAGAAAGAAATGAACCTTACACTCTGAAAACATGGTGAGCCTTCACCACAAATTGAAATGGATACCAAATTGAGTCTGCAGAACTTATTATTTCTTTAGTGCTAGAGGTGTTCATGGTGCATTACGAACATGTAAGAAGACGAGGTCCTTGCCCTTAGGAGCCTGCAATCTAAGTTAGATACCAACAGATAATAAATATAGACCCTGATAGTAAATGAGCAAAAAGGAAGGACAGGATGCCAGATAAGAAAAGGGGATAGTACCCTCAGGACAACATTCTTTTTATAGAGGAATTTTGGGGGGGGCGGGGGATGGATGTCTTTCACATATTTCTTGCAGGTTTATTAGCTGATTTTTTTTACCTTTATATTTTAGGCTTTTTAAAAGGTCCAGATCTGAGTACCAAATAAATCATAATGCCAGTATGAAGTAGAGTTAAATTATTTTATTGAAATATACATATTGAGAAGCAGAAGCACAAGACAAGATTATAAGCCACTCAGGAGGAAAAAAAAAAATTTAATTGTATACCTAAAATCCTTTTTTTTACTCACTGAAAATATACAAACACCAGATTCTTTTTCTGTTTGGGCTATTTTATAAATTCTTTGAGCTACAGAGGATCTTGTGTCTTACTTGCAGTAAGATTCCTCTCCCTAATCCCTTTTCCGTTATCTGGAGTTTTACGTTTGTAACTTTTTAAAAGAAGAAAAAGAAAGGAAATTTAAGTTTATATTAGCTTATGGAACAACATATTAAATCAGTATTAAACAAATTTGTTATTAAAATTTAAGGTTGGCTGTGAATGGAAAGTATGTGAAAATAATGGCTGACATAGCTGGTCAAATGTACGGAAGGGTGAAGAACATGCTCTGATGTAGAAGCTGAAAGATCAGTTCAAAAGTAGCAAAGGTTTGGTCCTGTGTCCTGCCTGGAACCTGTCCTGTGCCTAGCATGAGCTTCGGGAGTACAGGCTGCTTCCAAGCCTGCGTGTTTCTGTCATATCGGCAGAGGCAGGCTCAACCCTGGGTCGAAAAGGGGGGCTGGCAGCTGGGCAAGTGCCTGTGGTCTCTGACTTGTGGAGGGTCTTTCCCCTCTTCAGTAACTCTGCCTAGTCATAGAGCACATAAGCACCAACCTGCTTGCTGTCCCTTGTTGGGGCAACGCAGACCTCTGCAGGAAACAAATCGCTAGAACATTTTACAGGTTTCAAAGTTATTCTTATCAGAATCCGTGATGCATTTCCGCTTCTAGTTGCGGTTTTGTTATCGTATGCTGCAATAAGTCGTTAACCGATATTTTCCCATGTAATTTTTTTGATGATTATCTGCAGGCTCAGGAGTTAACAATGCCTTGACAAATGTCATGAAAGCTGTCTTTGTAGATGTAGAAGCACAGGCTTTACGCCAAAGACATATGGTTTGATTTTTGGAATAATGCAGGCTGTAGAATTTATCATTGTTTGAAATAGAATATGCCACTTAACAAAAAAATCTCCTCCCAGATTAATCATCTTCCACTCTTAATTTTAAAATTCTTAGTGATAGAAAGAGTCCAACACTAGCTTTAGTAAGTTATTTGATGGCAAATTTCCCACAGTTTTTGTTAATTGACCTTTTACTTTAAATTCCAACTAATTTCTAATCTAAATTTATCTATTTTCAATCACAGAATCACAGAATCACTAAGGTTGGAAAGGACCTTCAAGATCATCAAGTCCAACCATTAATCCAGCGCCACCATGTCCCCTAAACCATGTCCTGAAGCACCACATCCACATGTTTTTTGAAGACTTCCAGAGATGGCGACTCCACCACCTCCCTGGGCAGCCTGTGCCAATACCTGACCACTCGCTCGGTGAAGAAATTTTTCCTAATATCCAATCTAAACCTCCCCTGGCGCAACTTGAGGCCATTTCCTCTCATCCTATCACTAGTTACTTGGGAGAAGAGACCAACACCCTCGTCACCACAACCCCCTTTCGGGTAGTTGTAGTTGTTAAACTTTTCAAGTTTAAATGCAAGCTGAATTAATTGCTTAATCTTTACCAATAAATTTGTGAGATATATTTAGCAAGTGCGTATCAAGACACATACAGGAAATTGTACTACTGAACGGATTCAGTCATGAAAATTAAGTAAGCGGGCAAAGTTGCTAAATTCCTTGATGATGACTAATAACAGGAGAGTACTAAAACTGACTTCAAAACCTTGCAGGCAAGGCTCACACTCCTGCATCATCTGCTGATCTATCAACCAAAGAGAATGCAAAGCAATGTACATGAGGCGAGGAATAATACCGACACTTCACACATAAATAGAGACCCTTAAAGAGGCTCTTTTTCTCAGGAAAGAGATCTTGAAGTGACCAGGAAAATTCTCTGAAAACATTTACTCAGTTTGACAAATCAGAAAGACAAAACTAATGCTAGATTCTCAGGAGAAGGAATTGGGAACAAAATGTAATTATTATGCCTGTATATCTATGGTGTTCCACACCTTGAAATTACCATTTCCGTCATCCTTCTAAAAAGGACATAGCACATAAAGGAAAGTGGGAAAAAGAGCAATTCATATCATCGAATAGCAACCGGCTTTCTTAAAAGCAGAGGTTACAAAGCTCTGGATTCTTTGTTCTGCAAAAAGGTGGTGAAAGTCTTTAAAAGCATGACTGTCACAGCAAACTTGGAACAAGTAACAGACACCACTTCTCAGAGCAAGTGAACTACTGGCAGCCAACAGTTTGCTCCGAAGCATTAAGTGTTAAACAAGCAAAAGACACTGTCAAACATTTTGTGAACTCCTGTGAGACTCTTTGCCATGGGGTCCCATTGAGAAGTCACAACCTGGCAGGTGTAAGAAAACTAAGGTGGGCAACTGCTGTAGCAAGGGGGGAGGCAGAGAGGGAAAGGGAGTTTATTTTCTCCTGGCAGTTGGGAAGTGGGACATTTGCTGGCACCACGAGATGGTTTGGGCTGACTGCAGTGGAGAGACAACTCAAAATTCAATTTTGCATTAGCTGAATTCACACCACTGGCTACTGAGCGTTGCACCCACAGTGGACAATGAGTGTGATAACAATATGTTTACTGGGGAAAAGTGCTGAATGGTTTCATATACACATATATACACATTGGTTTTTTTACCTGCCAGAGCCCATTCATCTAGTTGTTTCCCTGTGAGTGGAAGGTAGGCCTGGATTTTCTCCAAGATACTGAGTATAGCATCCGGTTGGAAAGCAAAAACAGTCTGGTGTGGCTAATTTATATGAAAGAAATTTAATGATTTCATCAGGCTGGCCATGTGAACAACGTGACACACTAGGTAAAGTTGATCAGTTTTGTATTTGAAAGGCAAACTTTCAGAAATCAAGATCAAGGTCAAAAGTTTCTAGTTTTCTTTGGGAAAAGAGCAGAATGACTGGATTTGGAAAATGTTGCAGAGGGTTGCCAGCAGGATTTAATACAGTGTCAAAATGAAGGGATAAGAAGAGAAGAAAAAAAATGACTCATGCTTACCCTCTTATCTGACATATCCTGCAATATCGGTCTGCTCTAAGGGGTGTGCGCTTCCTCCTGATAACATCTCTTTCAAAGGACAAATCCTACCATCTGATTATACCTTAGGTCTAAAGTAATTGACTTAATTGAAGCAATCCAGAGGCAGAAATACAGAGCTGATGATAATGGGATTCTTTCAAACTGCTGATATGATTTGGGATGAGAATTGTCCCCTATAGCAGGCAGCATGTGTAACAACACACAAAGACTGTCTAACGTAACATAAATCCGTACAAACCTAGATGATTCCAGAAGCATGCTGTGCTATAAGGAAAAGTCTTTTCTCCAGCCTATGTTTCTCTGTGTCTGCCTAGTACACCTTTTCTGGTTTTTTTGCCAGATGTAAACACACTGAATTTGGAGTGGGTGTTGTTACTCGTGTGTGAAGAAAGCACAAACATCTACACATCATACCTCTTGCACATCTAAATCGGTAGCTGCAAAAATCCGTGAAAGCACAAGATACTCTTATCCTGCCATTTTAGGTGAGGAAAGATGAGAGAATAGATGTGTACTATTTCTATTTCATAACACTTCTGTCTGTCCAACACAGTATGATCAGTGCTATGCTGCTTATAGTGGGGATTGTTTCCTGACAGGCTGAGTCAGCCTTTCTTCTTCGTCTTTCTCCCCCCAGCTTTGTACCCCCCAGCCTTGTAAAATGTCTAAGGTAGCTTGTACTACACCACGTGAGTTTTGTTTAAAACCAGGAGGGGAATGATGTGACTAACAAGCTTTTAATTGTGGAACCATCAAGTAGTCCTACAAGAGATTTAGATTATGTAGTATAATGACGATGAGTTTGATATGTAAATTGCACCGTTTCACTAAATCTTGTCCTTAATAAAGCTATGGTGTCTCCCCAAAGATTGCAGTCTGTAATTTAATGAATGGTTGGTATGCTTCTTGGGGCAATACACAAGACTGGAAAATGCACTGTATTTTAATACAATACAAGGCAATATGGATGTTGTAATCTGGCATTACATGTTGTTGACAATTATCAACCTCATTTAATTTACATAACAAAAACATGCCAAATGGGTTTAAAATAGCAGTGCTTTCTGTGCAAAAGACTAGATAGTAGATTTTTTACAAAAATAACCTAACTACTTATGGAAACAGTTTTTTAAGGATATTTACCCATACACAAGGGTATACATCATTCCTTTCTTACAATTATCACTTTGCTGGTTTATGTATGAAAAGAACTGTTTAATTTTGAGAGAAAAGTCAGGAAATTATTATATTAAACTACCAGTTCTGCACTTCATTATTATTCTTAGTTATTCTTGCTGTGTTTATATCATCTGAAAAGTGAAGAGAGATTGGATCCTGAGTCTTGCCACACTGGAAAAATTTATTGCTCTAGTGTTCTGGTATTTCTCAATCTTTGGCACAGACCAGAAGGAGAAGATTTTAACAGTGCATGTATTGAATACTATGGAAAATCTTTTGGCTTTTTTGGGAGGAGGGGTATTTGTTTGTTTGTTTGTTTTAATATATACTTTGAAACATCCTCTGTAATGCATGCATTCACCTATTTGCTGCACCGCAGTGTGGAAGAAGGTAGCCCTAGCTCGTTTGTTCTCTGACAGATTGTGGGACCAGGCCAAGGACCTCATGTGGCTTTACTTCAGCTTGTGAATAAAATTGAAGAGATCTTCTTGGGTTTTGTAATTTGTTTGTTTAAGCTATTGATATGATGCTCACTAGCTTGAGCAATACCAATTTGAAACAAACTTTATTGAGCGTGAATGTTTTTCCTTTAAGCTTGTCATAATGATGCTTTAGGTTGCTTTTATTAATCTTGTCTCTTGGCTTCTCATTAACTTCACCCATATCAATACCTAGAAAGAATAGTGATCTGAGGGGCATATATTCCATATATCAAAGACTTTCCATCCCATCTTTTTTTTTTTTTCAAATATTCCTCTTTTCACTGTTCATCCCAGTTTAGTTTTTCAAAATAATTTTATTCTAGGGAAGTGTACTTGTCTATTAAAACACAATTGTTGTTCTTCTGAGAAAAGAAAAAAGAAATCACTGACGTTTTTCCTGTAAATGGACCTCATTACACCTGCTCTATGAATAATTTGGAGGCATCGTTTCATACTGTGTAATTTTTTCTGTGCAGTTAACATTGTTAATGCTGAAATTATTATCCTTAGAAAATCACTATGGACTAGCAGGTCCAGATTTTATTATACTATTGTATATGCAAATCTAGGCTTAGTTTTATAGCAGGCATCATGCCCAGTGTCCACAAAACCCATTAACTATTAAAAATAAGGCTTGTAATAAACATCTTAAGTTATTTCAATAAAGGAAGATTTGCAGGAAACTGTATCTTACAATATCTTTCTGCGGCTTAAGGTATGTTGTTGCTCAGCAACAACATCTATTTAGACTATAGAATTAGACAGTAAACTAAAGGATTCAAAGGAATTAAACTGTTGTTTTCATGCCAATAAGTGAATCATGCTAAACTAGTCCTTTAAAATACCTCAAAGGATGCTGTATGTGAGTGCTCCTTCCAACAGTAAAAGTTGAAAACAAACATGATGTTTGCAATATATAAAGTAGAAGATGATTTTGGTGATTAGGATTATAAAACTTGCCTTATTGTGGTAGACCTGACTGACAAAACACACACAATTGTGTCACACAAGTGGCACAACATACTGTCTTATAAAAGTTTTTTTTGGCAATATTCCTATAAATAAGAGTTGCTAAGTCTGATATTTATATTTTAGAAATTAATTCCATATTAATAGCATAATAATAGTTATTATCGACCATGAAGATTTCATTTATATTTTAAAAAGTATGACTTGAACTTGAAACATAATTTTAAGAGTCCTTATCAATGTCTGCCATCTTAAAAACCCTCACAGAGTAAACTAGTGGCTATTAATAAATTAATTTACTCAAATGTTCAGAATATTGGGTGTTACTAATAATTGTGCCTCCTATGCACAATGGCACTGAGTACACACAAGATTTAAAATATGATTCATGCCCCAAAAGACCTGTAATCTAAGCACACTTCAGGGCTGGAGAAATTGGATGAAAAATAAAAATAGCTTTGGTATCTATTTTTCAGTGATCTGTTACCGAGTTCTGAAAGCTGAAATAACACTGAAATAACAGTGTGTGCACATTTCACTGTGTGTCTTCACACAAGTTAACTGAGAGGTTTAGATGTCTGCTTGCTCAAAAAAATTTCCATACTGTGAAATATTTAGCTAAGATTGGTGTCCAAGTGTTACAGAAAGAAAACCAATAGCACTCATTAGCGCTAGTAAGACTAGTAAGTGCAGTAACTGAATCTTTTTTGCATTTTTGTGAAGAACATGATGTAATTTGATTAAAATCTAGGGAAGGATTATTTGTTTAATGTCTTAATTGGTTTTTGGGGGGTCAGAGGACAAATGAATCACTTTTCATTCTACTGGAATTACTTGCGGAGTTACTGGTGGAAAGGCACTAAACACATGAGATTTGAGTCAGATTATCACCATTAGAAACTTAGTATCGTTCAATAATCAATACAGCTGAGCTTTCACGTGAATATCTAAAGTAAACTTTCAATTTTCTTTTAGCATTTTTAGCATGCATATAAGGTTTTATTAGCTTAAGTTAATGGGATGAAAGGAGTCGTAAAAACAGTATTGCCCATTATTATATAAAAATGATGAAATCGCTAATAATCATGTCAAAAGGCAGAAGTTTCTGAAAAATATTTGTCTCTTATTTGGATAAAAAGAAGGTTATGTAATCAGATGATGAGGAAACACTTCAAACTTTAAAATTACTTCTGAAAGATGTTTAGTATTCAATACTTAAGATAGATATGTTCTTTTATGCAGCCTGAAATAATATGCAGCAAGGTGGTAACCAGTATTTCCTAAAGATAATCTCCATAATCTTGGTACTTACAATTCCTTCACAGAATACAAAAGAAAATAATATTGGATGCTAAATTAGATACTAAAGAGATTGGTGTTATGAATACCAACCATCAAGGATTTATGAAAAATACAGTCTGTCGAACTACCTTGATGCTGATTTTTTAGGTGGTTAATCTGCTTGACAAAAGTAATATTGATGTGTTAGTCTTAGATTTAGATGAGCAATTGACCTTGTGCTACAATATATTTTGTTTAAGGAAGCTGATTGATTCCAAACCAACCTGGCACATAATCAGTGGATTAAAAGCTGGCTGACTGACAGGTCATAAAACAAAATTGTTAATGGGGTATTAAGACAGTGCGCTTTTATTAATATTGTGCAGATAGAGCTTTCTGACATTATACTATAAAATTTTCTTATTAGTTACGCTGAGCTGACAAAAAAATAGAAGGTCCGTAAAACTAATTAATCTGATCTGTTTATCTGGAAAGAGGACCACAAGCAAGCAATTACGACTTACAGTTGCCAAGCAAAACCACATCTCTGAACAAAAAAAAAAGTAGGCCATTCTTTGTACAAAAGGCTGTACTTAGACACAGGGGCTCTGTGGGGTTCTCAGTACAGACTTGACTGACAAGCACCATTCTAGCCTGTGGCTGATATAACAAATCCTACAGATTTGCAGGTATCTGTTACACAGGGACCCTTGAAGAGGGATGCAGAAGATGTATCCCTCAAGTATTTGGAGAGAACATCACCAATGGGTATAGGGCACAGATTTTAATGTAAAGTGTGGAAGAACGCAAAGGGTTTGATGTAAATACACCTGTTCAGAGCACAATAATCATGATTTCCAAAACACATAGCACAGGGAGAATGCTGTGGAGTACCTCAGTGCAGTCCTCTTGGAGCAGCATTGTCAAATTGGAGCTCTTTGTGACCTTGAAAAAGTTGAAGTGAACATTGTGTATTAAATTGTTTACTTGTATTTAAAACGTGTTATGTGATTATTGAATGTAACTGTAATTTTTGGTTGGAATAAGTAGATATTTAAGGGTGTACCTTCAAGAAACATTCACAAGATGCAACTGAAACCTCTTTTTTGTGGAAAGAAACTTACACTGAGCAATGCTGTCTGAAAGTCAGCCTCTGTGGGAAGTGAACCGTTTTGGAACTCCTCCGGTCTTGGTGTCCAGTGAAGAACACACTCACAATGGTCTCCTCAGAGACATTTTTCCTCATCTCTTTTTTTAACTTTTGTCTTTTACAGATTTAAGCCAATGAATCTGCTGTGTTTTGGTCTTAGTAATAATAATTATGTGCTTACTAATACAGACACAGACTTTATCTCTCAATTTTGGAGTAGGCATTAAAAACCTAGTTTCTTATATGGCAATGCTTGTAATCAACACAGTAAACTTGACACGATGACTATGACTACTGATTGTTAGCGAGAGGATTAAATAGGGAGTGATGGCATAGCAGTAATTTTTATGCATCAGGAAACTAACAAATTCATTTGAGAGTGAACTCACTTGTAGTTTTCTTAAAGGATAACCACACTTGCTTTACTTCCATAAACACTTGCTAAAACTCCTTTTCTACTCACCAAAACTCCTTTTTTTAGACTCTACTGAAGTCTAAATATTCTTTAATATTTTTTCTAGATTATAGACTTTTATTTGCATAGATCATGTCAGTAACATTTTGAGAGACTTCTGAGAGCAACGTGGTTTTATTTTCAATGCTAATTTTATTTTGACTAGACCAAGGGAAAACTAATATATAGCTTAGAAATAAACAGCCTTTTTTCCCCTTCAAATTTTCATAAAATAGTCTTAAACTTCTCTTGAGACATCCTCTAGAACTTAGTGTGAGGCAAAACATTTGTTTTCCTGCAGTTTTTAATTAAAAAAAAAGTAGTAACATTTCTCTGCAGATCCAGACTGTATCTGTTCCAGTTGAACGGATAGGAGAGAGACAATTATGCCTTGACTTGGCAAACATAATTTCAGTTTTTAACCTTTTGATAGTGCTTAGTGTTCACGACCACCGTGGAAACCATATACTAACATTATTTGTGCTAGAGAAATATGTGTTTATATTTGAGCCTAGTTGGATTTTAGTAGATGGCAGTAATGGTCACGAGAGATACGATCCAAAAAAAGATGGAATTATATTACTTAATATCAACATTGTGGGTAGTACTAACATATCATGGAAGAATAGCTTTTAGTCTTATTTCAAAACATCATGTACCATTTCTCAAAACAGCCCATGGACCTACCTCAGCAGGTAAATTTTGAATCCATCTGATGCAACAGGAAAGAATCCATAACTTCTTTTGATGTTTGACCATGTGTTTTAAAGCATCCTCTGTTTTAACCTTTTGCATAACTCTGTGTTCCTGTAACCCAATGGAAGACATACCAAGGTACCATCACATTATTGATCTTTAAGTTCTTTTCTGGTTTGGGAGGTATAGCAGTGCTTATATACACAGGTCCAGATATGTGCAAGTGAGGCTGCTGCTAGTCTCAAAATATTACTGTTAAGAAAGTAAATTATTCCTGTACAACACACTCTTTGTCAAGTGTCTGTTGCTTAAAATATTCAGTAGTAAACTTAACCCATCACTCTTTATTTAAGCAAGCCACAGCACTAGGGAGCAAACATGGCACGAAAGTGACACTTCAGGTTTAAAGGGTTGGTGTATTCATTCTAGTGCTGTCCTACATAGACAACAGAGTAAATTAATCTCAGGTGTAACTCAGATAGGATGCCACTGGAGATAAAATTTGGCCTATTGTATCCAATAGTCTGACCTATTGTCTTCAGTAGTCTATAGTCTTTCTTTTATAAGATGTCTTTTAGTACAGACTGAATTTGGAAAGGTGAATTTTCTTTGGCAAGGTGCTGGAGCTCTTAAATTGCATTGTTCCACAATAGCGAAAATTTTGTCAGATTAATTTAGCCTCCATTTACACGCACATGAATCTTTTGTGAAATGGTTTCTGTAAGCATTATAGTTAAGCATCCACTGAATAATTTTTATGCTCAAGTTTCTCTAAAGTGTTCACCTTTTTGCTGTATTTCTTATATTGGTGGTATGCGATTGACAGACATGGATGAATACTTAAGTTTCTGTCCACTGACTACGTAGTTACAGCGTTCATTCTTTTTAATGGAAAAGTGAATGGAAAGTGAACACTGACTATCACTATGCATGAATGCCACATTTCACTTGCAAAGTGAATTTTCATGGCTGCCTGCCATTCCCAGATGCTTTTTCAGAAAAGCTGTTGTTGCTGATTTAACTCCCTTCACTAAATATCTCTTGATGCAGCGTTCCACAACAGAGGAAGAAAACGAGAGATTTCCAATACCACTTTTTTACCACTGATTGCAGGAATACATTGACTTTTAGAATCAATATTGTATCAAATTCTCTTCTACCTAAATGTGTGTGTGTGCCCATATGTATGGTATGAGGACAGATCACAGTTGTAAATATTGGATGGAAATAGAAGAATCTCTCTCTTTTATTTCTTAGTAGATGGAGCAAAATGTGCAGACTTTGGGGTGTTCCACTACTGAGCTACCTTCTTTTTATTTATTTCTTTTACACAACATCAAAGAGAGTTATTAGATTGCCAGCCAGTAAATATAACAAAATGTAACATAAGCATAAACTGCTAAGTAAGTGTTTTGCTAAATTGGTCCTATATACCTGTGGTTCTCTAAAAGTAACCTTTTTCATCTTTTAGATATTAACCTTTTAAATATCAATCATGCCATGTAGTTCTGTGGTAAATATACATCTATCTTGGCTAAGGATTTAGTTTTTCTTACTGTACCCCATAATTTCTAATATTAAAGACAGCCAAAGAAGAGCTGGTGTGGAGTAATAGATTTTCTTTCTACTGAATATGTCCTTACAGAGACACGGTTCTTCCCACCCTTTCCCTGCCCCTACTTTATTGTTTGGACTTCCGGTAGCCCCAGCTGGCAGTTTCTGAGGGGCGTATCGAGTGATATCCAGCTAAAGCATCCAGATAGCAACACTAGAAATATTCATACATATAAACATATGGACATAAGCCTACAAATCCTCAATACATAAGCATATGCAAGTTAGTTTTAAACTACTCACTGCCCGGCAAGAGCTTGTTGCGACGCAGGCTAGCAGGGGGGCAGCTCTGCGGCTGCCCCTGCAGCCGGAAGGTCTGGGCTGTTGCAGTTACACCCCCACTGAGTGGTGTACCTTACTCCAAGTATGCTGTAAAAGCTGATGGCGTAATCAGGGTGAAGCACTCTTTCAACTTGCACATTTGTGATCCACAAAGTTAATGTTTCAAGTTTTCATACTAAAAGTATGGAAGCTATATACTGAATGAAACTAGCCACGGGAAGACAACTACTGGTACTTTGCTTAAATTTTCTGGGAGCAGCATCTCTATGCAGCCTTTTAACTTTCCTTTGAAGTAAAGGTCAAGTATACAGTTTGCTTTAAGCTAGCCAGAAGACTCTGCGCACAAACACGAAGCTGTGCTCATTTGTTAGAAGCATTTGTACAGTACTTTGAAATTAAAGCACTGCATAAGTCATTTCTTAAAAGTATTTACTGTTTTTAGTGCTCTCTCTTCAAAGGTGGTGGGTCCTTTGAGGTCATGCATGGGTACTAATGTGGTTGTTTATACCGTAAATGATGACAAGGGAAGAATCTGAAGATGAAATTTCCTTTTCAGTGAAGAAGTCTTATTGTACTGTGGTTTAATTTTCTAGATGTGCAAGTGGTTACTTGAAAGACAATTTTGTAGCAGAAGGTGAAAGAGGTTATGCTAAAAATCAATTAGCATCATGGTCTAGAGGTCTTCCTTCTTCCCCCAGGTTATAGACACTTTTTACGTTTGCCCATGAGCCATCACTAAATGACTAATTACTAAATGGATAGATACCATTTTTGCTTTGTTAATAAATCAGCAGAAACAAGTTCCTCAGTCAGTGTTTGACTTCATATGACACTTTGAACTCCATTACATTCAGTCTGTACCTGTGTACAGAATGTGAAATGCATTGCAACATCTCCTTGAGCATGATATATATTAACTGGGTACCACATTAAATCAGGTTTTCTTACTCAAGTTTTCCTCAGAAGAAAAGACAAAAGCTGTTTCTCTGTTTATACACATGAGAGAGAAATAAACAGATTTCAATTGTAGAGTTTAAGTCTGGATCTGAACTTTTTTTCATGGGGAATAAAGATTACCGATATTTAAAATGGAGGTTTCAAATCTCAGGCTAATTGGAGGGATGTAGAGATGGGCCTCCACTAGAACACTCTCTCATGATTAAGCAATGTGAAAAGAAACATGTTAAGTTTTCAAAGCAGTAACAAAGTGTTGAAAAAGGCTCGAGTGATGCATAGAACTGTACTTTGGATTCTGTTTGTATTACTACTTTGACTGATTGTATGACCATATAATAATTTTTTTTTCTCTCTGACAGGAGTCCTTCCTCATTCATTGCACAAAATTTGCCTGATACCCACTTGGTAGGAAGCTGTAAGAATTTTATCATTATAGTTCAAAATGTGGTCAAATGTTTTATTTCCTGTAAATCCTGTTCTGGTATCAGGATGAATTAATATTCTTATGGTCCTTGCTATTGTATTGATCATAGTTGTATCTGAGTGATCCACAAAAGTCAATAATCACCCTTGCAGCACCCTTGCAGAAATGGACTGTGCTGGAAAAAAAGGTAAGAGATTAACAATTGCTCTCTAAGGTAGACAAACCCTGATTTTTGTACATGCAAACTAGAGCTTGATTGGCATGGTTTCAGCTGTGAGTAGAACTGAATGAAACTTTCTGTTCCAAAGAAAACATTGATATTTGAAAAATAATTGCTGTTTTAGTTTAGAATGGAATATAGATTTATTTCTTTAAAAAAAAAAAAAGTATCAAAAGAAAATTTGTATTAGTAACATGTTCTGGAAAATTGTCCTGTTAGATTTTCCCAAAGCCAAAGGGATCAGCCAACTGCACCAACTTGGGTGGGCTCCTTGAGTTGCCTTACCTCCAGTCACCAGAATTGGAGAGCCTGTGAGCTGTCAGAGCTCATGCTGCAGTGGGAGGTTCCTGGTTTCACCAGCCTGCTTTGGGCAGTAGAGCCCTGGCCTCATATAAGACTCTCCCTGCCCCAGTGCTGCCCTCAGATAAGCACCACAGTACCCTCAGGAGCCAGGATCTCCCTGGTTAACCAGGGTAGGGGCTTGCTGAAATACTCCTCAGCTCTTGCCCTGTTCTTTCTCTTGGGTTTCCTTTCTTAGAAACCAAGACATTCCGGAGGTGTGGAAAGGAGGTCCAGACCTGGACCTAATCTGGAGTCCCCAGCTCCTGATCCCTATGTTTAGACATAGTTTGAGGGTTTCTTACCATACTTCGCTGGCTCTGGAGGTGCACAGAACTGTGAACCTAGCCCTGAGCATCCCTGGGTACAGGGAATTTTTCTGGAAATTACAGGTCTCAGACAATCCATAAAATGATATGACAATGAAACAAGAAAAAAATTATTTTTATCAATCAGGTATATTATAGTGTAATATTGATTTCCTTTACAGAATAAATTCAGTGAAAATTTAAACAGATATTTTAGCATTTTACATGTCAGTATTTCCACAGGCTTCATTAAGATGTCTCTTATTGTCTAAGTATGAGGTAAAAGGTAATGATACTGTATATTACTTCAAAGAATGGATCTTCCAGCTGTGATTTAAATGTCTGCTGTGAAAAGGAGCAGAGAAACAACTGCACACTGAAGTGAGGATTTCCAATTCTGTAGGAGGTGAATGCATTGGGACCACTAGTGGTGTAAGCTGATGGGCATTTCTGTTAACTGCAAACTGTTTTTCAAGTACTGAGAAGGAGTCAAGGGCAAATTTGGTGTCTGTAGGTCAGGAACATTCACAACTCAAGAGCTCTTATAAAATATTTAAATACCCTTAGTTTTTATCTTCAGCTTTAATTCCCCATAAAATACATTCTATCAGTACTTACCTGCCAAATATTCAGATGTCTTAACCTTCTGTTTTATATTAAGTTTTTATTTCTGTCAATTTGTATTTTAGATTGCAAATCAAGAAGCTTTCAATATAGTTTTGATTAATTTTGAGTTCAGTGTGGCTTCATTTCTTTTTTATGTTTTGATGGTAATTTACCATGGCATAAAATTGCTTTACATTAAACTACACTCATGAATCAAGAGTCTTTTCCATTAACAAGATCCATTTAAAGACTAAGCCCACCTACAAATCAACTATTTTGTGTCAGTTCCAGTAATTATTGTTTAGCAAGAACTGGTACAATGGCATCATGAATTATTTCAGTGCATAGATGATTTAGATAAATGGAATGGAAATATTAATACAACTGGTACTGTGCTAAATTACTTGACAGAGGCCATGGTTTAGGGTCTGTTATTCGCCAAAATGGAAAAAAAATTTTTAGTTTATTCTGCTTTAGATTGCAACAGTACTTCTTAAAGAGAGCCCTTTTCATTAGGAAATAATCCAGGGCTACCTTAAGTCTCTAGATGGGAAGTAAAGTAATATCTAATGACTGAAGCCCCAAGGTACTTTGACTCATGTTTTCTTATTTTTAAAATATATATTTATTAAATATTTATTAAATACACATGTATATATGCATATATGTATATTATAATAATAATGTAATAAAGTGTTCAAAGAAGCATTCTCTCGTTCATAATGTTGTTTAGAAAGGCTGGTACATTAAAAAATCAGGTAACATCCATTGAGCTGATGACATCTGTAACTGACGTATCTGTAACAACATTTGTTCTGAACAGCCTTGAGCTTATTTCATTTGATTTCAGTGTTGAAGATATTTTTTTACTGTATTCAATAGTTGTGCATTATTTACAGTAGTTCATAATGACACATAATTATAAATAACAAAATTACCACATTAGTCCTCTTGTAATTTCCAAAATTTGTGTCTGTCTCTGTGTTTTCAGCAGATATAGTCAATATAACAGATGAAATCATATGAAAGTATGGATGAAAATCAGACAGTAGATTTCTGGCTTTCATTAAATACCTGAACATCAGTGGCTGAGGCACTGGAAATACTATTTTTATTCTTCTTCTTCTTGCAAACTTTGCAGTTTTTACTATCCATCTCTTAGGTTGCTCTAATATATTAATGAATAAGCTTATGAAGCATTTTAAATTTGATCATTCAGAGTATATATGACTAAATTTTGACAACAGAAGTTGTCTTCTACCATAAGCTATAGTATAGGTACAACTGCTTATTTTAAAAGCAAAAGACTATTATTAAACAGGGATATTTTAGAAGCTGTGATGAAATGTGTCTTATGCTTTATTGTAGTTGACATGGTTTCAGTAGCTGACAGTAAAGTTAAGCCTGTCTGTTTTCATAATGCTAGTATTTTCTAACCACGTCAACAATTGCCACCAGTCAGGATTTAACTAGAGGTACCTAGTTAATATACTCACAATTGTCTGAGGCAATCTTCTCTTTACAATTAGTTTTATTTTTCAGGAGTCATAGAATCACAGAATCACAGAATCATTAAGGTTGGAAAAGGCCTTTAAGTCATCAAGTCCAACCATCAACTCAACACCACCACGCCCACTAAACCATATCCTGAAGTACCACATCCACATGTTTTTTGAATACTTCCAGAGATGGTGACTCCACCACCTCCCTGGGCAGCCTGTTCCAATGTTTCACCACGCTCTCAGTGAAGTAATTTTTCCTAATACCCAATCTAAACCTCCCCTGGTGCAACTGGAGGCCATTTCCTCTTGTCCTATCACTAGTTACTTGGGAGAAGAGGCCAACACCCACCTCACCACAACCCCCTTTCAGGTAGTTGTAGAGCATGATGAGGTCTCCTCTCAGCCTCCTTTTCTTCAGACTAAACAACCCCAGTTCCCTCAGCCGCTCCTCATAAGACTTGTGCTCCAGACCCCTCACCAGCTTTGTTGCTCTTCTCTGGACACGCTCCAGCACCTCAACATCCTTCTTGTAGTGAGGGGCCCAAAACTGAACACAGTATTCAAGGTGCAGCCTCACCAGTGCCGAGTACAGGGGCACGATCACCTGTTTACTCCTGCTGGCCACACCATTGCTGATACAGGCCAGGATGTTGTTGGCCTTCTTGGCCACCTGGGCACACTGCCGGCTCATGTTCAGCCGGCTGTCAACCAGCACTCCCAGGTCCCTTTCCACCAGGCTGCTCTCCAGCCACTCCTCCCCAAGCCTGTAGCGTTGCATGGGGTTGTCGTGGCCGAAGTGCAGGACCCGGCACTTGGCCTTATTAAACCTCATAAAATTGACCTCAGCAGGAGTTAGGCAGAAGGCTGTCTTTTCCTCAGTGCAAGTGAAGTGATCCGTCCTTATACCTGCAGACTGACATCAAAGCTCTGAAAAATTAGAAGCAGCCCCGTTATCTCAGTAGGCGTTAACTTACATGCCCCAACATGATTGCTCTACATCAAGTTTCTCAATTTGCTTTAACATTTTAGTGTAGTCAAAGCATACAAGGCCATGACTGCTGATAGTTTGCTTGTAGGATAATGGGGAACCAGCTTAGGCCACATGGGGTGTGGGATCAGGTGGTTTCATCTTTAAATCTAACCTGAGCTTTTATTTCACCTATTGGATACTTTAGGAGGGTGGGAACAAACATCACTCTAATAGTTACTTGGTTCATTTTCAAGCTCTTATCTAGAAGAACAGTGAGAGGTAACTTTTCACTTTGCTTCACTTCACTTCTTGTGTATTTTCTGGTGTCTTCATTCTCAGAATGGAGGTCCAAGCTCTAAAATCTGTAATTTTTTGGCTTGCCTAGAGTTCTGTCCAAATTACCTGAACAGAGATCCCAAGACTGAGGAACTCTAAGGTCATATGTCATGACTGTCTGTTCAATATGTTTTCTTTTTATTCCTTGTCAGGAATTTGACAAGGGCTTTGGAACAGTCTGATATAAGACCTGTCAGTCATCACATGCAATAGCATCCGAGGCCACTCCTCAAAGGCCAGCACTGACAACAGAAAGTGAATCTGCTGCTAGGGCTCCTTCTACCTGTGGTGCAGACAAACCAGACATCATGTCACCTTTGGAAAATTAAAAAGAATAATTGAGGTTTTTATTGAATTAAATTTGAAAACAAAAGGTGCTATTTCTTTTACTGTATGTGAACATGTGAATATAAGAGAAACTTCTTTCAAAGGGGCACTGTCAAAAAGAAATCCAAGACATGAAAATTTGTGAGCTCAACCTTACCTTGAAATCTTTGTGAAATTGCAGACTTCTGTCTTGTGGATATATACATTTTGCTTAAGAGCTATTGGTGAGGCTCCCAGATTGCCATCTCCAGAAAGCCTGCTTAATGCTGAAGGATGACTTTGCCATTCTATTTTTTTAAGTTGGACTCTTTGATGGTTACAAGAATTTCTTGGTAGGAGAAGCAGATTCCTTTAGTATATGTCTCAACTGGACTACCCTTCCTGCTCTCAAAGGATTAACTGGAGCTCCCATACCACTTAAAGTGGTTAATAAAACATGTATCTGACAAGCAAATCAAGTCAACTGATCCCTCTGCCTAGGTAAAAGCTGTTAAGCACAAACTCTAAAATTTTGAGGAAACCTTAAAAAAACAAGCAATTTCTCTGCCACCTCACTGTAAAATTAGATTCCTGAAGTGTATGACAATCAGCTATAACAAATTTTCTGCCAAAGGCTAATACAGAGCTGTGGGGATTTTTTCCCTGACAATGTTTAACTGCAGTTAAATATGCCAAGTTGACATTTGCCTGCAATTACCATGGAGCCATATTGAGATCTTCACTCTAAAGAGAATTTGAATGACTGCAGCATCTTCTAGGATAACATGTCTTGTTTTCATTAATCTTTGCAGTGACTTTTGCTGTTGGCAACCCATGACTGGAAGCCAGCTCTCATAGAATCTTCTATCTTGCTTTAGGAGCTTGCATAATTTTTTTCTGTGGAATAATAAAAATATGAAGTCCTGAATGAAATTTCAAACATGAAGCATTATTAAATAATAATGTGATTTAAGACCCTCATGTAGCAGGTCCTAGATTCATTCAAAGTTATTATTCTATGTCCTTTGTTGCAGTGTGATCTAATAAACCATATGTGTATGTAAATATTAACTAATATAAACCACCTGAAGAATCCAAATCTGTGCATATTCTGACTAATGGAACTCAAGACTGATGTCATACTCTCAAGTTATGAGTAGGTTGAGGGGAGAGAGCAAAGCAGTTAGAAATTTTCTAATTTCTCTTCTGGTCGGGCATGCTCAGAATTTTGAATCATGGAAATGACATTTTAATTTACTGAAAAGTCAGACTACCTCTGTGGCAAAACTTGTTCAACCCTTGTAATGTCTGATAATGGATGTTTAGTCTGAAAGCACAATTAATAATGCTAGTGGAATATCACTGTCCAAGGAAACCTTTAACACTGGATTTATATTAAAAAGAAAGAATGTCTTGGACTTTCCTAATAGATGATTGCCCATAGTGCTTGTCCATAACTTTACAATTCTCTTTGAAGGACGAAATACAGGATAACTGTTTCTAATCGAGGATATTCAGCAGAAATCTAGGGAACCTCCCAACAAACTGCAGACATAGAAACGAGCTGTGTAATCGGAAGATGATACACACTTGAGTAGGTAGGGAGTTACATTTTACATTAGAAAGGAAGGAAAACACAGCATATTTATATCACCTATGTTAGTGTATATGTCAGGAATTATTTTAGGAAGCATGCCTTCACTCTCCAGCCACATTTGTGGATTTGGAGGTGTACTGGGTTTGCATGGCAAGGTTTTGGTAGCAGGGGGCTGCAAGGAGTGGCTTCTGTGAGAAGCTTCTAGAAGCTTCCCCCATGTCCAACAGAGCCAATACCAGCAGGTTCCAAGATGGACCTGCTGCTGGCCAAGGCCAAGCCCATCAGCAATGGTAGTAGTGCCTGGATAACATATTTAAGAAGGGGGCAAAAAAAACCAGCACAGCAATTGCAGCTGGAGAGAAGAGCGAGAAGATGTGAGAGAAACAACTTTGCAGATACGAGATCAGTGAAGAAGGAGTGGGGAGAAGGTGCTTCAGGCACCAGAGCAGAGATTCCTCTGCAAACCATAGTGAGGCAGGCTGCCCATGGAGGATCCCATGCCACAGCAGGGGGATGCCCGAAGGAGGCCGTGACCCCGTGGGCAGCCCACGCTGGAGCCGGCTCCTGGCAGGGCCCGTGGCCCCGTGGGGAGAGGAGCCCCGGCTGGAGCAGGGGTGCGGGCAGGACTTGTGACCCTGCGGGGGACCCAGGCTGGAGCAGTTCATAAAGAACTGCAGCCCATGGGAAGGACTCACATCAGAGAAGTTCATGGAGGACTGTCTCCCATGCAAGGCACCACACACTGGAGCAGAGGAAGAGTATGAGGAGTCTTCCCCTGAGGAGCAAAGAGTGGCAGAGACGTGTGATGAGCTGACCACAACCCCAATTCCCCATCCCCCTGTGCCGCTTAGCGGGGGAAGGAGATAGAGAAATCATGAGTAAAGTTGAGCTTGGGAAGAAAGGAGGGGTGGGGGGAAAGTGTTTTGAGGTTTGATTTTTGTTCTCATTGTCTTACTCTGATTTGAATAGTAGTAAGTTAAATTTTCCCCAAGTCGAGTCTGTTTTGCCCATTATGGTAACTGCTGAATGATCTCTTCCTGGCCTTATCTCAGCCCACAAGCTTTTTGTTATATTTTCTCTCCCCTGTCCAGCTGAGAAGGGGAGCGACAGAGTGGCTTTGGTGGGCATCTGGCATCCAGCCAGGGTCAGCCCACCACAGGAGGTCACTAATAACTTCTTTCCCCTTCCCCTTGTCCTGATTAGTTAACATAAAACAGCAAAGTTAAATTCCTCACAATATTTGTTGTCCTCTCCTTAAGAGAAAATCCATGCTATACAGAAGCAACCTGCGATGTGGTAGAATCAGTTATGCATTATTTTGATTTCTCATTTTCCTAGCTGTAGAAATAGTTAGTAGATATTAGTGATTCTCTACCTCGCTTCAGGAAGTTGTAGATAGTATGTTAAAGACGGGAAACTGCTCAGGTAGCGATAGACAAGCTGCACAAGTAACACAGAGAGATAATGCTCCTCATTTCTGAGAAGCACTTTCAGCACAGCCATCACACACTGAGACATTGACTTTTTTACTAATGAGTTGTGACAAGTCCCTAGTTTGGCCAGATCCTTGAAGTGGAACCGTCTGCATCTTTTCCTCGAAGTGAGAGCACCAAAAGCCACTAACGGCTTTCCAGTTACTGAAGGTTTGCCTTATTACACCACAAGGAATAAGGAAACTCTTGAAATAGAGAGAAGTCAGATTTGCTCAGAGGTATGTTAAAAGGTCTGCCAAAAAAAAATTTCCCTAACCCCTACTTCTGGTATTCTTCTAGAGTGAGATCATTCTTCAAGTCCTGATCTCAATCTAGCAATTTTGAATGACTTCAATTATTTTTTTTTTGTGCCATGCAGTGTGTTATGTCTTTGCATCCCACTGTTTTAGGGAGACTTTACATCTCCATTTGTCAGTGGGGTCTCTCTTCTGCAGTCCAGAATGTTTCCCGCATCTGATCATGCTCAGTGGCTTCCAGGGACAGCTTCACCTTTCCTTCATGCACTTCTGCAGCTTCCACTGCTCCAGAACAGAACAGTGAGCGGACAGCTTTCCTTCCTGATGATTATAGACCCTTTTTTTATTCAATTAAAAAAAAAAAAAAATTTTATGAGATAGTCATCCTATGTTTTGGTAGAGGTTGACTCTTCTGGAAAAACTATTGTATGGTCATGTATTGTACTGAAATGTGTTTATAAGATCATAAACTAAAGGCATTGGACAACTGTATCGGTAACAGCTTTTTCTTGACTTTTGAGGGCTTGGCTTTGTAACCTGCATGACTTCATAAGACTATACTCATGTCATATCTTCCATGTGTTGAGATAGTAATTGAGACTTTTGGCACTAAGTAAATGAATCAAAAACCATTGGTACATGCAGACTGTAAAGGTGAGGATGGAAGAAAGGGGGTATTAAAAGGCAAAAAGAGCTGCCTAGAGTGGCACATGAGGCTGGACACAATAGGTAGAATAAGGATAAATATTTTATGTCATATACAAGAAAGTTATTTCAGGAGAGAAAGTCCACTTGGTTCTTATTGCTAACCTAGCTATTTCAGCCATAGGCATGCTTGTTGTTTTCTATTTCTTTAATCCCCAGGAAATCTGAAATTTCAAAAAGTCCAGTATTGACACAGTCTATCCTTTTAGATGAATACCTTTGCTGGTGAAATAATTTACTTGGTGAGACTGTGTAGCTACAATGGTAAAATGGCTGGGGATCTTGTAGATTCACCCCCACTGGTAAAACCTGTTATAGACCTTTACATCAGTCTACTTGATGAGTATGTTGGTTATTAACTCCTGGAGCAAGAGCTGCCTGGGCATTGATTGTTTATCAGTCATAATGGGCTCCTGACCACTGTGTGAAATCTGCAGGAGGTACAATTGAAGTGGAGGAATACAGAAGCAAAAGCGGCCTTTCGTTTATGTGCCTTCATTGGTATGGGAATAGGGCTTTTTGCCTGTGGGGTGGGGGGCTGTTTGTTTGTCTGTTCTCAAAATGGGGATGGTTCAGTGGACCTGACCCAAGGCATCTCAGAAGCATAGGCAGAATTAGATTTTTTCTGTCCTAAGCATGAGGACTGGGGCTGGTTCATTCCTGTAACAGAAAGGAGTGAGAAAGCTAGGGAAAAGGGACAGAACTGGGATCAAAAACTTTTGGGAGGACTCTGCAGAGCAGGCTTTATCTCCTGCCTGTGGAGAGGAGAGGGAAGAGGTTGCTGCCTTACATTTCCCTGCATTTCCTTACCCACATTGTGTGACGGAAGCAGTGGGAGCCTATTTTTTTTTTTTTCCTTTTTTGACACCATGATATAGACAAAGCAGAAAGAGGAATTATAGTTCTCTTAGCAATTGCCTGATTTTGCTGTATTTAAAGCTAATCCTAAGCAACTTGCATCTGAATGCAAAACAACAGAAGGTTTAAAATGGCGGTGTGCCATAAACATAGTATGTTTTATGTGTTATATATACAAAGACATATACACACACTGTTTTTTAATTACACACCCCCCAATTTTCAAAGTTTTAATTTAGTGTACGATAAAATGTTGTGATAGATTCATTCTGCATATCAGCCTAAGGAGCAACAGGTCCCTGACACATCATCAGAGTTGACCTTTCTCAATTTATACAACTATTTAATTCTTCCACTCTCTCCTTACTGTAAAGAGAAGACAGAATACGAAAAGAGGACTTTGGTCTATGCATTAGGCACATGACTCACTATAAAAATCCCATTTTCCTTTGTTATGGGAACTTGGTCACTGCGGGTTTTCCATCCAGATGGGCTGTAAGTTACAGTGAACAGAGGATCCCTACCAACGACTAAATACTTATGTTATTTCGTTTTGCATTTAATTGGAGGGAGAATTAAAATAAATTTCAGATGGGGTTTTGGTCCCTGTAGGAAGATAAACTCTCTTCTTACATATATTCTGCCTTAATGATCAGACTTATTTCACCTTAAAATGTTATTTCCAAATCACAACCGTAGAGAAGTCAAGAGACTTGAACTAGGAAATATTAATGTGAGAGAAGATGGAGCCAATAAGCTCCTCTCTCCTCCCTTGGGAGTATCCTTTGGGGGAGAAAAGACCCTTAATATGATGATTACCCTTGTGAGCCCTTAGACCCGTTCCTCATATGCCAGATTACTGCCTGGGGGGTGCTGCGGTAAGCACAAAGGGGGGACCTGTTCTGCTTTATTGTATTGATCTCAAATCAAACAGAAACAGGGGTTGCCTAGGATGCTTGAAGGAAAGATTTTCTGGCCTGCCCACTATTTCCAGCCCTCTCAGTTACATGGGGAAAGGACAGAATGTGAGAGAGCCTGGTCTCACTCCCTGCTCCACCCTCCCTGCTGATCTGCAGGCTCTGCATTTACTCTGTATTGGAGCAGTACAACACGAGGAAGACACTGGGTAGTGTTTTATGTCTATTTTAAAAATAATTGGATAGCCCACCAATTAAAAAGAAACAGTATCAGGATGAAGTTTTATAATTCAGATACTTCCTCAGCCTCTCAAAAGTAAATGCAGAATGAATAAAATGAAGCAACTAAAAATAATTTATTACCTGAATTTCTTGCTGGGTATAGGCTAATATAACATGGTCTCAGATACAGGAAAACTTACGTAGCTTGAGCTGTCTTTAGTCCGCTGATTCTGGACATAGAGACTGAAAAACTGAAAAGTAATTTTTTGATTGTGCAATGTGTTACAATGTGTGCAATGTGTTGGGCATCTGGGAATGTGAAATAAAAATTGATTAAAAAATCCATTGGAAATTAGAAACATAAAACTAGGAAGATTTCAAACTTTTCAAATAAACTGCAATTACAAACAAACAACTACACCACTGTTTTCTATACTATTTAATGGAACCTGAAATATTTCCTTTTGTAGGAATGACTTCTTGTTGAGAGACCAAGCATGATGCTTTGTTAATAAAAGCTTGGCTGAAAGATGTGTGCAGTTCTGGGGCCTTGTGGGGGGAGAAGAATAGGTATCAGGCTGTCCAGAGCTGCTGGCTCCCCAGCTGGCAATCTCAGCAGGGACACCAAGTACAGAATAAACCTCTCACCCCTAGATGTCTCCCCAGGTCAGACTTAAGAAATGATGGCTGAATAATATATAAAAGTTTATATCTGACATTAACCATTCTTACGTGTCCCACAGAGAAATGTTACATTAACCAATTTTAGATGTCTGATGTAAACACTTTTTTTCCAAAGCTACATAGCTTAAGCTTAACTACATTCTCTATATTATGACTCTGAGTGTCATCTGTGGTCATAGTTTTTCAGGAAACATGATATTTTAAACTTCTTGGGATCCTTGCCTTTCCTGTGTAGCATAATTAGTTGTGCTTTATTTGTTGAGGTTTTGTTTTCAGTGAATTGTTAGGATCACTCATTTCAAGTCTAAACTTGAAGCATGTTTCAACTTCCTTTCCTGCAAAAGGGACATATAACCTGGTAGCTCATTAAAATAATAAAAAAAATGCCACTCAGAACCTTAAAATTTGTATTTTCTTTCTTGTCAGTGCATGTGAGGAATGTTAAGTATCCACATTAGATCAGAAATTAAATGAGGAGAAAAATATTTAATTCTGGAAAGGGCTCAGATGCTGTCATTGGTGTAAGAACCTGAAGAGAATAGAGAAACTGTCACTTTTACTAGCTAGTGGGGCAGTTATTTATTTATTTATTTATATTTGTTAATATAAAGATTTATATTTGTTAATAGAAAGATCTTTTTTTGATGGCACATCACAGAAGAATAATGTTTAAGAAGAGTGTTAGAATGTTTAAAAAACCAGTAATACTGATGTCTGTTTCAGTATACCAAATAATCCAGACACTCTATTCATTTTACCTTTCCCTATCTAAGTAAGCCCAAAACCATAGCTTTCAAAAACATATTTGTGAACTCTATAGTCAAACTGAAAGAAATTTTGTTTCATGTCTGCATGGTTCTCCACTTGCAGCAGGGTTAAATATGTCGTTCTGTTTAATTAGGTGAGACCCCTCATCTAGCTTATTTATTCAATTGATTTTTCTTCATGTGTAGCATTAATAGTCAGAATTTCAGGTATAAAGCCCCACACCTTAAATTTCTCAGGGTTTAAAATAAAGGGGGGGGGGGGGGGGGGAAAGGGGGGGACCACACCCTAAAGTTCTCGGGGGTTAAAAAAAAGGGGGGGGGGGGGAGAGGGGAAAAGGAGGGACTCTCAGTGCTTGTGAACCTTGATATTTTAGCCCAACTTTCCAATCAATAGTTTAATAGCTACTACTGCAGCCTGGAGATTCCAAAGTGAGACCTGGCATTTAACTAATCTAATCAGTTGAGAACATTTAGATCCATGGAGTGAGAGCTATTACACTTACTGAAAAACAGGATATAGAGTTGGAACAAGGGACACATCCATCATCAAGAGCTGTGTCTGAGGTAGGGCTTTGGATCTTACAAATGCATTACCGGTTGGTAATGGTAAACTTTACTGCTAAATAAAGACAAGGTTATTCTATCATGAATTTTACTTACCGAGTGTTTCTTTGTAAGATGAAGGAAACATTTTTTTTGGGAAAGCCTTTTACTTTACATTTACATTTACTTTACATTTCAGAGTTTTCCTAACAAACAGAAAAGTACATCACTGTTGTTGTCTTAAACAGAACGGGTGTTTAGAGGCTCATAGGTAAAGTGTTACTTTCCACATCTTAAATAGTTTTCACTGATTAATTTTGATTTTCTACTGCGTGCAGAAAAGAAGATATATTTTGTTTTATTTCACTCTGCTTCCTTTCCCCTCAGAGTGGGAGGGGATGGACAGGGTGGGAAGAGAAATGAACCAGTTGTGTTTTAGTCAATCTTCCTTCCAGAACAGTTCAGAGGAAAAGTAAAAAAACTTCCTTTAATGGTACATAAAATGAAGCTACAAATCTTTTGGATTTTAATCTGGCTCTTGGAAGACCAACATAAGGATCTCAACATTACTCTTCTGTTAGTATTGGACTGAAACAAACTATTTTGTATGTTCTACAGTACACCTTTCTTCTTATTATTGATTTTCTTTTTTGGGACCTATGCATATGCAGCTCAGGAATTTTTTTTTTTTTTGCTCTTGTATCCACAGTGTACAAAATTGCAAACTTCAGTATTGTTGGGTTTTCGTTTTGTGGCTGCTTCCCTCAGTGCAGCCAAGTGGTTTTTATGATCAGGGCTATTAGTTTTCTATTGAACTGGCAAAAACAGTATGGTATTTCATACACTTTCTTTCAAATTAATTTGCTACGATATTATTAAAGTCTCTAGAAATGGTGCATTCTGGGTGAAAAACAATGGGCAATAAGAAATCCTGGTTTAAGAATGTTAAGAGATATGCCAGCTGTAAGCCAACAGCTACAAAAAGTAAACTGCAAAATCTAACTTATTTAGGAAGAAATGCAAATATCCCCCCAAAAAGAGCTGCTTTCTGAAAACCTTGCATAGTGGTATACCAAAGTTTTCACAATGAAAATTAACTAACTGGTTTATTGTTCCTTTTGTTAACAGTGTAAAATTAGTTCAGTAAAAAACAGCATTCCTTGGAGTTTCAAAGTCAAACAGCATTTGACATGCTGGCATTGTGTTTTGTTGCTCTGAGGCAATAATTGCTCTATTGTACTTTGTGGCTTAGGAAAATATTATAACCCAAGAATTAACAGACTACATGTTGATTATAATTTCCTGATTAGTAATGCCCATGCTGGTAAGAAGAATGGAAATGTAATGAAATTGTCCTTCTCCTCTTGCAGCATGATGCCTATTGGAGGTCCTATTTTCCAATTCTCAATGATGGACTTAGACTGCTTTCACATTTTTTCTCCTGTTGAGAACAGGACACAGTCCTTGTTTCATTTATGAGCTTTCTCATTCAGTGCTACTTTATTTGCAGGGATTTTAGGTCAAGATGTCTTTACCTGTGATCCACAAAGTTACAGTAGTCAGCAAATAGGGTAAAACGAGGAAACCTGTCAGTTTAGCCAGTTCTAAGGTGCAGGTAAGGGGTTTTAATTACCAGCAGCAAAGCCGTATCTTCCACCAGCAATTCTCCTTCAGCTTTTTATGTCTGTGTGTACACATGTGCATGTATTAAATAATGTTTTCCATTGGTCTCTTTAACATTTTTTGTGTCATGTGAACGATCCAGTCTTTCCTCTTTCAACAATTCCTGGAAGAGTTATCAGAAAATATCTTGTCCTGTGTAGTTTTGTTAACATTATTCTGTTTACCACTGCTTTGTGGGGATATATGTCACCTAAAAGTCTTAACAGGGCTTTCCAAAAGGTTTTTTCATGTTGTTATTGCATTTGTATAAAGTATAGGCATTTCTTTGTGTGAATATGAAGACATCATAGTCATCTTGTTTAGCTTAACATAGTCATTCAAAATCAATAAACAAAAAATAATGTGCATATGTAATTATAATTACTAAATGGTTCTACAACATATTCTCATTCATATGCATTTTAATCCAACAAACTCTTTCTTCATTTTGTTGGGCAAGTGAGGTGTTGTTTTGTGGTTTTTCTTTTTTATTATTATTATTTAGTTTCTTCTTTCTTTTTTGTATTCTGTCCTAGAAGGCTCACTTGATTCTTGTAAAGAAACCTCAATGCCACCATTAGGTATCAGGAATTAATTTTGATTAATTGATTACTCCAAATGGTTAATTTTTCTTTTGAAACAGTCTATGTTATTCATTAACCTTTGATCATTAGATGAAGTCACAACTAATCCCCAAATCAAATTTTTCCTGCAAGTTCTGATAAATGTTAAGATCCATGCAGAGTTTAGAGACAAGTTTTATTTTTTTCTATAGCAATTAATAAAAAATGCTGCAACCTGTTGCTGCTTTTTTCTCCGCAGTTCCAAGCCACATAGTGATTTTTGCAGATTCTTCCTATACGACTGTATGATTGTTGAGTCTGATTGTTGAAATGCAAAGTTTCTGTTACTTTCTGCTGTTAAATCTACTTAAATCATACCTAATGGAAATAATTACATTAACAATTAAATAATAAAATCCCTTAGAGAGAAAGTGTGCTAACTAGTAGCAAAAATCAACCAACAAGGAAAGTTTAAAACATGCAAACCACTTCCAGATTTAAGCTCGGAGTCTGTCTCTTAATTGCCTAAGGGCTGACCTCTCTGGGAAGGGCATCCATATGGATCTCCTAATGCCGATGCTGAAGAGTGGCCTTTGCCTAATGTTAAATTGTCCCCTTGAGCTGATATGAAAGGTACCTGGAATGCGATCCATCACTCTGGAGACTTTGCACACACAGGTGTGAGGTGAAACACGGGAAGGTTAAAGCCTGTGCCAGGGCAGTGGAAGCAAATGAGGAAGGAAGAAAGGAGCAGTTGGCCTCAGCTCTATAAAAGCACTTTCATGTCAGGACAAGGAGGGAGCAGCCACTCTGTGCTTGTGTCCCACTTGCTACTGCGGGGACACTAGTGTGCTGTGGGGCTGCAGCAGGTGCTTGGGGCATGGGGACTGAAGAGTGCGGCACAGCTCCCTGTCCTGCAAGGTGGCTGCACCCTGAGAGCGATGGTGAACACTGTACCTATCATGGGCTGCTTCCGCTGTGTTGTGGTGTGGTTATATAAAGAGATCTAATAGACCATATAGAAATGCATAGGGTATATTATTTTACCTCAGGAGAAGGATAGTCAAATGTCATGAAAGTGGGTATTCTAAGTCTTTGTGTAAATATTTTCGAAGTTTCAATGGAAAAAAATTAAAAATACAACAACAAATATTATAATTAGAGGGAACTTTGTGATGCTGTTTTTCTGTGGTGGCGTGAAGCACACTGGCAATAATTTGAAGATATATATGGTATTTTGAAACCCCTAGAGCATAGGCCATAAGAACATTAATTAAAGGTTGAACTATAGCAGAATAGATTGATACACTTATGAATTGCTCTGATGTGTTACTGAAATTTTACAAAGTCAAAATGGCAATGTTTTCTTCCATTTGTATTAGGATTTACAAACTGGAAGGGGGGACCAATAAAAAAAAAAGATGAAACATAAATGTAGTATTGCAGGAAAGTACAGCTCATTTGTAGTTTTTACCTGCTGCATTTTTAGCACGAAGACTAATAATGGTGTAAGAATTATGTTATAACCAAAAGTGAAAGCTACTGTATTTCATAGCCCTTTCAGTGATAAGAACATCAATCTGTGAGCAGATGCCCATCATGCTTTGCCTTTTGCTATAAATATTTGTCACTTAAATGATGCCTGTATAATTTAAAAGGCCTGTATAAAAGGCAGCAAATACATGTACACAGCTTCAGCATCAAGAAGGTTAGTAAATAATATCATCTTCAATCTAAAGATGTGGAAACTGAGGTGTTGAGTTGAGCAACCTTGCTTAATCCACAGTCAAGGAACCCCTGAGCCTAAAGAGATTAATTTATATATTTTATCCGGCAGACTCAACGCACACATAAAAAACCCTTCAGATTTAGACAAAGTTTTGGGGCCCTCACTACAAGAAGGATGCTGAGGTGCTTGAGTGTGTCCAAAGAAGACCAACGAAGCTGGTGAGGGGTCTGGAGCACAAATCTTATGGGGAGCGGCTGAGGGAACTGGGGTTGTTCAGTCTGGAGAAGAGGAGGCTGAGGGGAGACCTTATCACTCTCTACAACTACCTGAAAGGGGGTTGCGGCGACAAGGGTGTTGGTCTCTTCT
>NW_010559568.1:0-3696 GCF_000687285.1 Phaethon lepturus | reverse complement strand
AACAGGCTGCCCAGGGAGGTGGTGGAGTCGCCATCTCTGGAAGTGTTCAAAAAACATGTGGATGTGGCACTTCAGGACATGGTTTAGGGGACATGGTGGTGTTGGATTAATGGTTGGACTCGATGATCTTGAAGATCCTTTCCAACCTTAATCATTCTGTGATTCTGTGATTCTGTGAAAGTAGAGTTTTCATCGTTCTCCTGTTCCAGCTGTTGGGTCGCATTGTGGTCAGGGATGTATTTTATGCATGGTGTCAACAAGCTACCTCTGTCACAAAGTGAGTTGGGTGAGGCATATGTAAAAACACAGCTATTTAGGAGTTGCGCCCCAAATGCCAGCTGTTTTTCTGAAGTTTAGCATCTAAAGGGGAGATATGCTCCCAAACTGTTCGTTTGATTGGTTTTTGTTTTTGTTTGTGTTTTTGTCATGGTTTAACACCACCCAGCAACTAAGCAACACACAGACACTCACTCCCCCACGGTGGGATGGGGGAGAGAATCGGAAGGGTAAAAGTGAGAAAACTCATGGGTTGAGATAAAGACAGTTTAACAAGTAAAGCAAAAGCCACACACGTAAGCAAAGCAAACCAAGGAATTAATTCACCACTCCCCATGGGCAGGCAGGGGTTCAGCCATCTCCAGGAGAGCAGGGCTCCATCACACATGGCAGTTACTTGGGAAGACAAAGGCCATCACTCCGAACATCCCTCCATTCCTTCTTCTTCATCCCAGCTTTATGTACTGAGCATGACATTGTATGGTGTGGAATATCCCTTTGGTCAGTTGCGGTCAGCTGTCCCAGCTTGTGTCCCCTCCCAACTTTTTGTGTACCCCCAGTCTACTCCCTGGTGGGGTGGGGTGAGAAGCAGAAAAGGCCCTGACTTTGTGTAAACACTGCTCAGCAATAAAAAAAACATCCCTGTGTTATCAACACTGTTTCCAGCACAAATCCTAAGCATAGACCCCCATACTAGCTACTATGAAGAAAATTAACTCTATCCCAGCCAAAACCAGCACAGGTTTTTAAGCTGACAAGCCGTAGGAGGCAGGATACTACATTAGATGTAAAGTCAGACAGCTGCTTATCTTCTTGGGGAAATTTAGTTCCATCTTTAAGTTAAACACACTGCTTCCTAATTAATTATTTATCATGAAGAAATGATGAAAGACAGTTAGCAGTCACCTTTCCTTCTTTCAGTTTTTTATTTTGCTTTACTACTTTAAGTATAATTTCAAAATTAAGTATAATAAAAAAGCTACTGTGGTTAATAAATTAATTTTTTAGCCAGTGAAAAATAATTAAATTCCTTTTTACCTTTAAACTTGTGGGAAAACATTTAAATAATTCAATTTATTTAATTGAGAGCTAAATAATTCATATGTTCTTGTTGTTCACCTTTACACATATTTCTATTACTGCAGCAATTCAATAGCATGGAAATTCTTCTCTGATCTTTTAATTTTTTCCCTTTCTCCTTATTTGGTTGGATTCTTTTAACTGAAAGACAATACCTTCAACAATAAATTATGAAAACTTTAGTAAAGAGGAATTGTAGTTATATATTTAAATGTATAAATCTCACTTGTCTGACATCCATTGTGTCATTTTATTTGTGACATCAGATTTGCTTGTTTGAAATTTCATATTTTCAAACAGAAGAGAATGGAAGACTTCTAATTCAAAACATCAATCACAGAAAATGAACATAACCCCATGTCACTGCTGAATCAGGCCATCAATTTATTGCTTTGTAAAAGCAATCAGCAAGCTATCAAGCAATAAAGTGTATGAGATAAGTGCTTCTTTTGAGACAGCACAGCCATTGACAATGATATACTGATGGGGAATAGCAACTATTTTCCAGTGTACTATGCCTATTACTTGTTAAAAGCTCTGAACTGTTCAACAGATGTAAAATATGTTTCTTATTATTATGGGCCAATCTAGTTTGTTTAATAGCCTTGTATGCTACTTAGATTTGCTGTCTTATTTAATGAGGTTATATTTGTACTTTCTGGCTCTTTTGTTTTATTTGACTAGTATGATTTCAGTTTTTCACTCGATGTTATGAGGAACAACAAATACCTGGACAATGGTTTTTTTACTTGCTTATTATGGAAAGTGCTACAGAGCAAATTGCAGAGCCATCCAAATCCTGTCACTGTACCACAAGAGCAAATATTTTACACTGTGCTAACAAGATGCAATTGAGTTTTTCATAGACATCTAAAATGCATGCCTTTAGTAGTGATTTTTTTTTTTTCCTCCCATATTCTGTTTGCTTGTGATAAAAGAGGGAGCTAGAAAGAGAGTAGGATAGCTTATAGTCAGCTCACCTGATCTGTGCTGATGAGGTGCATATGTTATATTGGTGTAGTGAACCCTGCAACTGTTATCTGCTCTAGGCAGGAAGTCTAGAACTAACAATCTCATCTGTGTCATCGATGCTAGGAAAAGCTGATGTGGCCTCAGGGACAGTGGATTGTTAGAAATGAAGCATTAAAAACATCTTCGCTACTCTGGATAGGTCCTAAAGGATTGCTGTGGTAGTTGGTACCACACAGTTAAATTTACTAGCCTGCTATAAGAAGGTCTGATGAGATTTCCAGCAGAATTTTTAATCACTTAACCTTTCCCATTGCATTAAGATCAGCTGTCAGGGGCCTCCTTTATTAATGATTAATAAAACCCCCCTTTGTCTCCACGTTTTCTTTATCTTTTAAACTCCAGTATACTCCTAGAACAGTTCTGTATCCCAGGGAATTAGCAGTCCCATGTTAAGACCATATCTTATTTGCCTAAATGCACAATTTTAAACATCTGAATGACTGTGGATTAACCCACTATCTTGTGCTATCTTTTTGATTTAATGTTGGGGTTTCTAGATAAAGAACGTTTAGGTTTCTCAGTAATAAATAAATGAGGGATTTTCCTGCATAGCCAATCAACATAGGGGTTGTTGACTATGAAACCAGATGTTTTTTTTATTTTTTCCAGCTCTGTTCTAAAAAGTGTATATTCAACTCCCATTTACAGATATGAAGTAAACATACATCACAAAGTTCCTCTGAGGATAAACAATATGGCTATTAAATTAATAAAAAAATGAAAACTGAAGAATAAATAGAGATGGTAACATTCTCTTATGGTAGCATAGTGAAGGGTGGCAGACTAGGAATAGGAATCACCGATCCCCACTCTACACCCTTTTCCTCAGTTGCAGAGTTCTTAAAATACACTTTTTACTATATCATTCAAGCACTGCTTTTTGGTACATAAGGTGACGTGGATAACAGCTTTCTCGTACTGCTCTTTCTCTCTCTCTCAGGAAGGTCATCAAATTTTGCATCGAAATGTGCTGTGTTCATACTGTTAATTTTCTCTTATTTAAAGAGATGTGCATGATACTATATATCTATTCTAGGGAAAATAAGGTCAAATATATGCATTTTGAACTTGCTGTTGGAAGTAATGGTTGATTTTGAATTCCATGCAATGTCACTCATCAGGTTTTAGCCATCTCTTGAGGGAATTTTATGTCTTGTGCAAATGGCTTTATAGTTATTGTCCATTTCTCTTATCCCTCAGTGTTGAATGTCCTATTTTGAGCTTCTTTATCATCCTGTCACAGAAACAGCTAATGAACATAGGCGTAGAAAACTCTTATCACAGAATCACAAAATCACAGAATGGTAG
>NW_010559567.1:0-21172 GCF_000687285.1 Phaethon lepturus | reverse complement strand
ATTACATTACAAATTGAATTATGAATTTATATTTTAAAAAATTAAAATAATTTGACATTAAAATTTTTGTGAAAATACTAGACTGTGTCTCTGATATTTATTATTTTTACTCATTAGGCACTCCATTCCACTTATTCAGTGCTACTGAATCACTGTAAAATACATAATTTTTTCACACTTTTAAGAAGGAACCTTCTGAAAAGTTATGTGAAGAAAAGTAGATTTCTCTCATTTATTATTTTAAAGACTAAAATAAAGGAAATATGGTGTATATTTATAAACTATTATTGTTAAAGTTATTTTGCATTTGAATTCACAACCCCTTTTTAGAATGTAGACTGTATTTAAATACAGAGTATTTGTAGTCAGTCCTGGTCAGTACATCTCATGATGTACTTAACAAAACTTGAAATGACATGGAGAGATCGAGATAAAGAATGAGTTACATATGAGAAAAAATACTAAATAGACTTGAACTCTGTGGCCTAGAAAAGAGATATTTGATAGAGATGTATCTGTTTTAATATAGAGATCTATAAAGTCATGAATCACACAGAGAACATGACTCATTTTCTCATCTGCTAGGTGGCATCAAATGAACCTGGTAGATTGTAGGTCTGAAATAAAGGGATTTTTTTTTCCTACAGCACAACTGAAATGTGTATTTTAATAGTTGCCATGGGATATTGTTGATGGCAAGAGTTTTTCATTAGTTCAAAGAACAAGATGACAAATTCATGGAAGAAAAGGTTATTAATACTAAGATAACATCTTAGGCTCAGGAAGCTCCTGAGTTTTCCTGACACCATTCTCATCAGAAGTTTATTACAGAGAAGTACCGCTACATACTCTCCTTGTTCTGATACTCTTCCGTAAGAATCTGGAACTAGTCATACTTAAAATATAAGTATAGGGGCTAGATGGATCTTTTCAGGTGCAACTGTTCTTACGTGATATATTTCAGTTCACTATTCGTATTGCAGCTACGTCAATGTGTGGATATCCTGCTGTCTTACAACACAGTTCAGCAGCTGAAAAAGGAGAAACTGCAAGTGATAAGCCCATTTTGTACAAACCACTCAGAAGTGCCCTGTGGAGCACCAACAGCCCATATACTGTAACTAGGAATTTCAATACAGTATGAAAGAAATAATAAGAATAACGAAAGAAATTAGCACATATATTATCTAATGGCATGATTTAACTTCTACCAAGGACTTGTAATCTAGTAGAATGGGAATTAAAGTCATGCTACCTTTCTGTTTCTATTTCCTCTTCCAAGAAGTGGGAACACGTCTACCCTATCTGTAGTTTAAGAATGACACGTATGAGGCAAGTCAGGCTACATGTCCCATTCTGATTACAAAAACTGAAACATTAGTGAGGTTTCCTGTTTTATTTGAGAGAAAAACCAAAACATTCTTTGGTTTTGGTCTTATTATCCCCTCAGGTCTTTTTTGCCATTTCTGCCTTTGAAGTTGTGAAAGACAATTTGTGTTCACTCCTGCCAAACCACTGTGATCAGTCTTTAAAAATGCTACATTTTTATAGGGCTATTATGGCTCTCTTTACTTGAGATGTGTACTTGAGATGTTATATCTAGGATGACCCATCTGTTCTGCTCTCAGGGACACCAAGTTCCAGCTTGCTTGTTGTCTAGTCCTTCAACTGTAACGCTGTAAGTGCTGCACAGTTATTAGATCCAGTGCTCCACAAAGCAGTTTGCTCCTTCTACTTGCTTCAGTCAGAACAGCTAATATGACTTACAAAGAAATTCTTTTTTCTCTGTAGCAGTAAACTACAATCCAGGTTTTTGTTTCTACATTCCAAGCTACTTTAGTCATTCATTTTCCTATGAAAGAAATATGAAATAAGATGATGATGATGATGAAGAGGCAAAATCCTATTTTGCCTTCTATACCTCTGTGTTCCATAACTGAACTCAAAAGAGAAAAGCCTCCTTACAAAAGTTCATTGGAAAGGAAAGAGTATCTTTGGAGATAGGAGTATTGCTCAAGCATCAGACAAGCAGCTAGCAGCTAAGAAGGGCAGAGGTCCTAGACATAATGTTCTTCCTTGCAAACCTTGATAAAGTGTTTAAAGATTTGCCATAAAATGTCATAAAAACCTTCTGACACCATTCTTATCACAAAATTCTGCTTCTATGGCCTTTGATGTCTGCATATCTTCCTTATTTTTATCATTAGTTACTGGGTAATTAAATGCTAGTGAAAGAAAACAGCTGCATTTCCATTACCCCCTTTTACTGGTTGTTCATCAGGGAAAGATAATTGGTTGTAACTGGTCTGAGTTGCTACCTGTCCTGGTTTTGGCTGGGATAGAGTTAATTTTCTTCCTCATAGCTGGTATAATGCTGTGTTTTGGCTTTGGGATTAAAATAACGTTGATAACATACTATATGTTTTTAGTTGTTGCTAAGCAGTCAACGACTGTTCAGCTTCTCATGCTGGCCTGCCAGCAAGAAGATGGGAGGTGCACAGGAAGCTGGGAGGGGACACAGCCAGGACAGCTGACCCAAGCTGGCCAAAGGGATAGTCCATACCACACAACGTCATTCCGACTCTACAAACCAGGGCAGTTGGACAGGGAGGCACCACAGTTCAGGAACTAACTGGGCATCGGTCAGCGGGTGGTGTGCAATTGTGCTGTGCATCACTTTATTATTGTTGTTGTTGTTATTATTATCTTCCTGTCCTATTAAACTGTCTGTCTCTCAAGTTCTCACAAGTTATAACTGTCCTCTGTTCTCACAAGTTCTAACTTTTTTCTCTCCCCCATCTTGCTGGGTGGCTGTGTGTGAAGAGCTGTGTGGTTGTTTTAGCTACCTGACAGGTTAAACCACAACACTACCCAAAAATCAAGGCTTTTCATGCTTTCTTTATTAAAAGAAGAAATTGATGGAATAAACAAAATCAAAGTAATGCCCAGTGTTCTACAAAAGGAGCAGCTCTACCGGGACGCTCAAAAGGAGTGTCCAAGAGGATGAGGCCCTCTATAGATAGATATGAGCAGCCTCACATTCACCAGCCTTGGTCCTCATGGGGGACTTGAACCACCTCAATATCTGTTGGAGGGACAGCACAGCAGGGCATAAGCAATCCAGGAGTTTCCTGGAATGTGTTGGTGATAACTTCCTTCTCCAAGTGATAGAGGAGCCAATAAAGAGAAGTGCTATGCTGGATCTTGTTCTCACCAACAAGAAGGGGTTGGTGAGGAATGTGACACCCAAGGGCAGCCTTGGCTGCAGTGACCATGAAATGTTGGAGTTCAAGATCCTTAGGGCAGTGAGGAGGGCACACAGCAATCTCACTACCCTGGATTTCAGGAGAGCAGACTTTGGCCTCTTCAGGGGTCTGCTTGGTAGAGTACCATGGGATAAAGACCTGGAGGGAAGAGGGGCCTAAGAAAGCTGGTTAATATTCAAGCATCACCCCCTCCAAGCTCAGGAGTGATGAATCCCAACAAAGAAGTCAGGCAAAAATGCCAAGGCCTTCATGGATGAACAAGGAGAACCTGGGCAAATTCAGATACAAAAAGGAAGCCTACATAGGGTGGAAGCAAGGACAGGTAGACTGGGAAGAATACAGAGAAGTTGCCCAAGCTGCCAGGGATCAGGTTAGGAAAGCTAAAGCCCTGGTAGAATTAAATCTGGCCAGGAACATCAAGGGCAACAAGAAAAGCTTCTATAGGTATAGTGGTGATAAATGGAAGACTAGGCAAAATGTGGGCCCTCTCTAGCAGGAAATGGGAGATCTGGTTACCTGAGATATGGAGAAGGATGAGGTACTTGAGCTGAGGTACTCAACAACTTTTTTGCCTCAGCCTTCACCAGCAAGTGCTGAAGCGACACCACCCAAGTCGCAGAAGGCAAAGGCAGGGATCGGGACAATTAAGAACTGCTCACTGTAGCAGAAGATCAGGTTTAAGACCATTTAAGGAACCTGAAGGTGCACAAGTCCATGGGACCTGATGAGATGCATCCATGGGTCCTGAGGGAACTGGCAGAGGAAGTTGCTTAGCCAGTCTCCATCATATTTGAGAAGCTCTGGCAGTTCACTGAAGTTCCCACTGATTCGGAAAGGGGAAATGTAACATTCATTTTTAAAAAGGAAAAAAAGAAGACCCAGGGAACTACAGGCCACTAAGTTTCACATATGTGCCTGGCAACATTACAGAGCAGATCCTCCTGGAAACTATGCAAAGGCACATGGAAAATAAGAAGGTGATTGGTGACAGCCAACATGGCTTCACTAAGTGTTGTGCCTGACAAATTTGGTGGCCTTCTACTATAGTGTTACAGCATTGATGGATAAGGAAAGAGCAACTGACATCATCTATCTGGACTCATTCAAACATTTGACGCTGTCCCACATGACATCCTTTTCTCTAAATTGGAGAGACATGGATTTGACAGATGGACCACATGGTGCTTGATGGAATTGGCTAGATGGTCACACTCAAAGAGTTGCGGTCAATGCAGTCAATGTCCAAGTGCAGACCAGTGATGAGTGGTGCTCCTCAGGGGTCAGTACTGGGACCAAGGCTTTGTTGGTGACATGGAGAGTGGGATCGAGTGCACCCTCAGCAACCAGGCTGGGTGGTGCAGTTGACATGCTCGAGGGAAGGGATGCCATCCAGAGGAACCTTGACAGGCTTGAGAGATGGGCCTGTATGAACCTCATGAAGTTCAACAAGACCAAGTGCAGGGTCCTGCACCTGGGTCGGGGCAGTCCCAAGCACAAATACAGGCTGGGCAGAGAATGTATTGAGAACAGCCCTGAGAAGGACTTGGGGGTGTTGGTTGACAAGAAGCTCAACATGACCTGGCAATGTGTGCTTGCAGCCCAGAAAGCCAACTGAATCCTGGGCTGCATGAAAAGAAAGGTGGCCAGCAGGTCAAGGGAGGTGATTCTGCCCCTCTACTCTGCTCTGGTGAGACCCCACCTGGAGTCCTGCGTGCAGCTCTGGAGCGCTCAGCACAGGAAAGACATGGACCTGTTAGAGCAGGTCCAGAGGAGGTCCACAAAAATGGTCAGAGGGTTGGAACACTTCTATGAACACAGGCTGAAAGAGTTGGAGTTGTTCAGCCTGGAGAAGAGAAGGCTATGGGGAGACCTTATAGCAACCTTCCAGTACCTGAAAGGGTCTTACAAGAAAGCTGGAGAAGGACTTTTTACAAGGACATGAAGTGATAGGATGAGGAGTCATGGCTTTAAACTGAAAGAGGGCAGACTTACATTAAATATAAGAAAGAAATTCTTCACTATAAGGGTGGTGAAATACTAGCACAGGTTGCCCAGGGAAGTTGTGGTTGCCTCATCCCTGGAATTATTCAAAGCCAGGTTGGATGGGGCTCTGAGCAACTTGATCTAGTTGAAGATGTCCCTGCCCATGGCAGGGGGGTCAGAACTAGATGATCTTTAAAGTACCTTCCAACCCAAACTATTCTATGATTCTATGATTCTATTCTGATACTGCAAAACTGAGCATGCAGCATAGATGAACCTGGCACACTAGTCTGGATAGTGGGAGTATGGGAGTGGGATGAGGAATGCAGTTGGGACAACTGGGAATACCACACCTACACGATGTCCAGGGTGGTCTGCATCTGATCTTCCTCACCAAAGCTTTGTGTATTAGGCTTTCTCTCTGGGGCGGAAGATAACACTGAGACTTGAAGAGCACTACCCCACCCATGCATATATTCACTCAGATGTGGGTTTGGGGGAACCAGGGAAGATGAAAGGACCAGAGGTTTCACCCTTGACACCAAACAGCCTTCATTCTGCTTTGAGAAAAAGTATTTCTTTGATGCAGCTTTGTATACAATGTCCTATTCCTTGAAAAAAGAGAAAGAAAGACCAAATAGCAGTTTCTTTCTGCACAGTTCCCAAGTCACGTTTTCAGCAAATCTGGGGCCCTAGAAGTCCTCTTTCTATATTCCCTCAGGTTCCCATTCACACTTGCTTCCGATGGCTGACAACTTTCTGCCTCTTATCTGCATTTTACCCATCTAGTTGCTTAAGTGCTTGATTTTCAAAAAAGATGAGGACCTACATCTTTTTCAGCAAAAATTAATTTAAGCACAATTAGTACCTCTAAAAGAATGCTACTTTTACCCAAGCCCTTGCTAATGAATTAAAGTGTCTAAATTCAGGCACTCTCATTTTAAGGGGTAGGCAGTTACAAACAGTGCAACAGAGTACAGCAGCAAAACACTTCTAAACGGAGATGAACTTTCACGCTTCCTGAAACAGCAATAGGTTTAAGCTTTAAGCTACATAGGAACTGAATAGTTTGTCTGCCTAAGGACATCCTTTCTCCCATACTTTGGACTTTTCTCAATACTGATCTTAATTTGTTTCTGCACATCGTTTGCTCTTTTTTTAGTCTCTCTCAGTGGCACTCAACTTCCCATATGACAGAAATGCAGAGAAAATTTGATGCCAAACACAGAGAAAATCTGGGGGAGCTCTCAAAAATATTATATATTTTTGCCCTACTCTTACTCTCCTTTGGAGAAAGGAGACTAAGAGATGACCTCCTGTTTTGAGCCAGTATAGCCTTTCTTACATTCTTGTAGTTGAGATTGTGACGTGGAAGTAGTACATGAAAATCTCATCTATGGCAGTAAGGGGAAAAAGTAGTGCAAAAGCTGCATGGAACAGAAAATGGGAACTCAGAGATAAAATTACCTAGAAAACAGTTTTAGAAGGGTTGGAGGAATACATAATAGAAAACCTTTACATTCTCTCAACAACACGTAGGTTAAAGACACCAAATCCAATTCTCTAACGATTTTTATATTGTTTACTCATTTCTACCCATATAAAGCAAATTAAAATCCTAAAACTCCAAGCAGCAAAATAAAAATTTATATTCATCAGGCACTTTTTTTTTCACTCAAGTTACTTTGAGATTTTTGAAGTAAATTTAGCTTTGGCAACTAACTTAGTTGCATTAGAAATCGGTGCTTTTGAAACTTCTTTTATATGGACAGATTTCCTGGCCTGGCCTCGTCCTCTGGGAGACCCCAGCCCTCTCTGTGCCCTCATTTGTAAATCCATAGACAGAAAAGGACTGTCCATAGATCCACATTCTCTTTACAATATAAAGACCTCTATTAGGTGGCAGAGGGAAATAATATATATTCAGTTTTAGTCTATATTAGTTAATGAAAATTAGCCTTGTCTGTCGCAGTTCCAACTTTGGGCACAAGAGGTAGATGTTTTCACATGAAATTTCCAGCAAACACTCAACATTACTGAACAACTCCCTGTTACACTCCAAGGTAAGCAATGATAAAAAATTGTTTGTTTCCTCTTCTATGTCTTATGTAGGAATACATCTACAAAAACTGAGATTAATTGTAAAGATGTTCTGTGGAGAACAGGGGTAGCCATGAATTAACCGTGGTTAACCATTAACCATTAACCAGTTAAGCCATGAATAAGGAACTACTGTGGGTTATTTGAAATTGGACTTCAGAGGCAATGCAGTGTATTGTTAATATTTTGTTCTCCAGACAAAATATTATTATCATAGAATAGAATCATAGAATGGTTTGAGTCAGAAGGGACCTTAAAGATCATCTAGTTCCAACCCCCCTGCCATGGGCAGGGACATTTTCAACTAGATCAGGTTGCTCAAAGCCCCATCCAACCTGGCCTTGAATACTTCCAGGAATGGGGCATCCACAACTTCTCTGGGCAACCTCTGCCAGTGTTTCACCACCCTCATTGTGAAAAATCTCTTCTTTATTTCTAATGTAAATCTGCCCTCTTTCAGTTTAAAGCCATTACCCCTCATCCAATCGCTACAGGCCCTGTTAAAAAGTCTCTCCCCATCTTTCTTAGAAGCCCTGTTTAAGGACTGAAAGGCCGCAATAAGCTCTCCCCGGAGCCTTCTCTTCTCCAGGCTGAACAACCCCAACTCTCTCAGCCTGTCCTCATAGAAGAGGTGTTCCATTCCTGTGATCATTTTTGTGGCCTCCTCTGGACCCGCTCCAACAGGGCTATGTCTTTCTTGTGCATTATATGCACTTACATGCACTTATGAGACCAGAGTATATGCAATGAAGCTGATCTTGTGGGAGATGGAGTCATCATCATCACTAGCATTCACCTGACCTGCACTGAATCTAATTATTTTCTTTGTAGTTTGGGACTGCTTTGTGAGTTATTTCTTGCTCTCTGCAAGCTAAGCAATTAATGATTAAAAGCCAAGATTAGCTGTAGCCTCAGACACTATTAAGTTGTAAACAGTGTTATGTTTACACTATGTGTAATTTTTTTTTAATAGGAAGTCATAGGGAAGAAAAGCTTGAGTCTATTAAAATATTTGAATTGTTAATATTGTGAGAATTTTTCCATTCCTAAATATCATGGAGAAAAAATGACACATTACGTCTATTTATTTTCCATAGGGACACACACACGTTCTGTGGTTAACTGTTATGTAGAAGAGGGATTATCAATGATAATTTTTTAAAAGCAGACTATGAAAGATCTTTATATATAAATGCAAACATGAGCATTGCTTTACATATGGACCTAAGTCAGATGATTATGTTCAAAATATAATGTTGCGGAGGGAAGTCCAAAAGTGATCAAAAGGAACTTCAGGGCACTGGGGTGATTGGTTGAAAGATCAGGAGCACAGGAGTGTTTTCCTCAGTCCCTTCAGTGGCAGGGAGGAACACTGAAAGGAACAGGAAAACACACCTGGTTAACACGTGGCTCAGAGATTGGTGCCATTGGTGGAATTCTGGTTTTTTTGATCCCAGCTCAAGTGCATCTACACCAATGCATGCAGCATGGGCAGCAAACAGGAGGAGCTGGAAGCCGTTGTGCAGCGGGACAGCTATGACTTAGTCACCATCACAGAAACATGGTGGGATGACTCATGACTGGAGTGCTGCAATGGATGGCTCTAAGCTCTTCAGAAGGGATTGGCACAGGAGAGGCGGTGGGGTGGCTCTGTATGTTATGGAGTGTTTTCATTGGATAGAGCTCAAAGACTCTGATGACAAGGTCGAGTGCTTATGGCTAAGGATGGGGTGGAAGGCCAACAAGGCAGAAAACCTGCTGGGAGTCTGTTATAGACCACCCAACAAGGACAAAGAAGCAGATGAAGCATTCTACAAGCAGCTGGCAGAATTCTCGCAATTGGTGGCCCTTGTTCTTGTAGGGAAGTTTAACTTACTGGATGTCTGCTGGAAGTATAACACAGCAGAGAGGAAACAGTCTAGAAGGTTCCTGGAGTGTGTGGAAGATAACTCCCTGACACAGCTGGTAAGTGAGCCCACCAGGGGAGGTGCCTCACTTGACCTGCTGTTTCCAGAGAAGGACTGGTGGGAGATGTGGTGGTGGGAGGACATCTTGGGCTTAGCAATCATGAAATTACAGATTTTCAAGTAAAAAAACCTGAACTCATGCTATCTTTCCCATGCAGAATTTGCACTTACATTGCATACTGTCTTCATGTATCCTACTATTTCACATCAGTAAATGAAAACAGCATGTAATGAAAGTGGAAATTCTGCATGGGAAAGATAGCATGAGTTCAGTTTTTTTTACTTGAAAATTTTCACTATACACATTATGACACTAGGTATTTAGGTTATGTTAATTTAATAACTTTCTTCACACACATATAGCACTTTCCATGTAAAAGAATCACATTTTCTCATAAATATTAAATCAGTTGTGGAACGTTAACAGAAGAAAACCCTAGCTAATGCAGTCTTATACTTCCAAATTCACTTCTTTCTTAAAAGAAACCGTCAACATAGAAAGATCCAAATAGATTCTATTAATGCAATGTTAATAATTCAGAAATTTAAGTAGAAAAAACAGAATGAGACAGACTTACACAGTAAAGCACTATCACTGATTGCCTTGGGGTGTTTCTAGAAACTTCTGCCACCACTAATTACAGACTTGGTAGGTAAAGAGACCATACTAAGCAAAACCAGTCCAGCCTGCAGGAGCTGAATGTGACTTTAAGTGAATCTTTGAATCTACCAAAAATGGCTGTTTCATGCAGAGAGACCATGGGACATACCTACCTGTCACCCAGGCAGCAATAAGCCAGAAGCAGGGAATCTGCAGTGCTACAGCGAAACGTATTTCAGGTCGCAGGCTGCTTCTCTGAGCACAGGTCAGCTGCCACAAAACAGTGGTTTTGCAGTGGTTCCTTTTTTTGGCTTTGCATCCTGACTGACCCACTTGATATATTCTTAGCAACAAGGTTCAGAGCACAGCTGGCATCCTGTGTCTTTACTACGTGGAGCAAGAGCAGCCTAAGGGAAGGCTGAGTTATGCCATAATACAGTAGTACATAGAGCAATACATAAACTATGGCTTATGAACATATAAACTAGCTTTTGCATATACAAGCTTGCCTATGATGTGTGATTAGCTTTTGTGAAGCAAAAAATTGCAATACACTTAATGCAACAAATGACAAAGGTAGAGTTGCACCAGGACACTGAAGCACAATGAGGTCACAAAACCAGGCAAGTTTGGGCTTCTGAGCTGGACTGGGTTTCTTCTTTGGGTACCCAAAATGTACCAGACAAGAAGGTAAATGAAGCTTGCAGAACCAGTGGGAAATAATGGGATTATGAATTTTGATAGCTACTTCAAACGCAACATCTGCTACCTTAAGATAAGGTGTGTGATATTTAATACTGTGCACTTTACAGTTTTTAATGATTTAGAACAACAATGTATGGAAAAAAGCTAACACTGCAGAACTTAGTTCAGACATTGGACACTGAGAAATATTACAGAACAGTGCTAACCCTGAGAAACAATTCCAACTACTAGTTTCACGAACTTACTTTTAAACTATATTCTTCAAAATTTTCAGAAATTTAATCTCATTAAGTGAGGGTTTAAAACAGGATATTAGCAGTGAAAATATACATTAATAGTGGAGTACTGCTAACAGTAGCTCTCCAGTGACTATGTAGACAGCTGTGAAAACTTAATAAACCAGTAATTCCTTATATATATTACTATTTTAGCATCATGTAGACTCAGATGTTTAATTAAAATAATTACTTATATGGCCCCCATTAGTCTTTTTATCATGAAATGGAGATTTAATGTGGCCTTCTACCTACTCTTTAGTTTAATTGAGCTGAGCTGTAAATCTTTGGGTTTGTTGGGTTGGTTTTTTTTTTCATTGTTGGCTCCATTTAAGCTATTGTCCTTCCTCCCTTCCAAAGTAATTATCTTATAGGTATCCCAGTCATTGTTCAAGAACCTAGTCATACCAGCATGGCCTGAGTACCACATACACAATTTAGACATTTGTAGAATGAGTACATTCTAGAAAGAACTCGTGTTTCCTCATCTGATCCCCTTCATAGACCAAGTCATAGAATATGCATTGACTCCTATTTCAGATGAAAAGTATTCTGGACTGTGACTACCACTTAGGAGAACAGGGTATCCTCACTGTATTGACAAATGATGTATTAATTTGACACAGAATCTGATTACTCTTATTAAAATTCAGTGTATTTGAACCCGAATTTATGTAATGCAGCTTTAGCATCCATTTTTCTATCTTTATTTGCTAGATTTAGCAATCATGTGTTCCTCTGCATATACTAAGCACAGTTTAGGACTACCTTGTCATAGTATTTCCAGTTTTCTTAAAGAAGCCTATGCAGACAGCATAGAACAAGCAACATTATTCATGTTACTCATGCCTCATAAATACATTTGGATTTCATACTTTCCTCTGAGATTTCCAAGGGAAGTACTAGTAATGGCATGGTCTACTTCACTGAGAGGCAGACAGCCTGAAAACCTCCTGGTTTGTGCCTATCAGATCCAACTGGAAAGTGCACAAGGCTTTTTATATAGAACTGGAAAGAATTAATTAAACTGCAACTTTCATTTGAGGAAACCTGATGAATACTTGGATACAGGAAAAATATCAATAAATAATTTATGCCATTTTCCACAGGGAAAATCAAACCGTTGTCAAAATGGGGCTTGTGAAGATTTTTGGTAACAACCCCAACTGCTAATAGTGTTGGTAATTCTGTGCAGAACTCAGTTTCCAGAAATTTCTTATAGGTTACCAGACATCCATTTTTATATTAAAATGGTAACTAAATTGAGGCTAGAACTAATCAACTTGCAGTGAAAAGAGACCTCTTCTCTCAGATAATAGCAAAAATTTAGATTATGCCAGGATCTAGATTATGAAAGTGTGGAATAAGCTAGCTAAACTATTTTAGCAGCTTTATCTGAGAGAGTAAAAAGCACTCAGAAGTTTTGGCTATTAATTTTAAAACACGGCCTCCAAACAAATCACTGAAATTAACGTTGCGCTCTTTGCTGTCACAAAATGTGAAATTCAAGGAGCTGGTTATATTTTGCAAGAACTTAAGAGGCCCATGTGCCACATATTTAAATTTCCCTCTCTTCCATCCTACTGTTTAACTTGCACTAATCTAAAATTCTCAGATGTGTTTCTTGGAGGATGAAGCTCATTTCTGCTCTTCCAGGACCACCCTTCTGCAATTCACTTCTGACAAATTGTGCGTAAGCATAATTTGGTCCTACTTAAAAAGAGGTGAAAGCTAAATCCTATTGTCCAAGCTTTTACAACTAATTATACATGGTTCAATAAGTGGCAGGATCCCATTTAAGCTGTTGCCTAAAAGGAGAAATATGAGGTTATTTTGCTTTTCTTACTTAACTGAATAATTAAGGGAAGGAAATAAGGGTAGGTTCTGCAGAGGGATCTGGACAGGCTGGATCGATGCGCAGAGGTCAACTGTATGAGGTTTAACATGGCCAAGTGCAGGGTCCTGCACTTTGGCCACAACAACCCCATGCAATGCCACAGGCTTGGGGAGGAGTGGCTGGAGAGCAGCCCAGCGGAAAAGGACCTGGGGGTGCTGGTTGACAGCCGGCTGAACATGTGCCAGCAGTGTGCCCAGGTGGCCAAGAAGGCCAACAGCATCCTGGCCTGTATCAGAACTAGTGTGGCCAGCAGGAGCAGGGAAGTGACTGTGCCCCTGTACTCGGCACTGGTGAGGCCACACCTCGAATCCTGTGTTCAGTTTTGGGCCCCTCACTACAAGAAGGAAATTGAGTTACTGGAGCAGTTTGAGAGAAGGGCAACGAAGCTGGTGAGGGGTCTGGAGCACAAGTCTTATGAGGAGCGGCTGAGGGAACTGGGGTTGTTTAGTCTGGAGAAGAGGAGGCTGAGAGGAGACCTTATTGCTCTCTACAACTACCTGAAAGGGGGTTGTGGCGACGAGGGTGTTGGCCTCTTCTCCCAAGTAACTAGCGATAGGACAAGAGGAAATGGCCTCAAGTTGCACCAGGGGAGGTTTAGATTGGATATTAGGAAAAATTTCCTTACTGAGAGAGTGATCAAATATTGGAACAGGCTGCCCAGGGAGGCTGTGGAGTCACCATCACTGGAAGTGTTCAAAAATTGTGTGGATGTGGCACTTCAGGACATGGTTTAGTGGGCATGGTGGTGTTGGGTTGATGGTTGGACTTGATGATCTTAGAGATTTTTTCCAACCTTAATGATTCTGTGATTCTGTGATTCTGTGAACTCTATTGTGCAAATTCTCTGGTAAATTGTTTCTTTGTTTCTTGTTTTAACTTATCTTAAAATTACCAGAGATACTGTAGTAATTTGCTTCATGTAAATGCATGTAATAACAATTACTGATCTCTTTAGGAATGGAAGCTCGCTTTGGAAAAATGTATTTCTATTTAACAAGGAGAATATTGCTACTTCCACCACCCTTAGTATCTCCCTATTGCAAATCCTGAAAAACAGTAGCCACTATATAATTCAGAAATCAAAAATGCATGAATGCTTTCACTGATTAGAGTATATGAACATATTTTTCATATTTGTATATGAATAGCAAGAGACTAAACAAACAGCTATTCTTTGCTCAGCCTGGCTAAACATTTGGAAAGATACTACCTAATTTTAAAATACCCTGCAGAAAGATGCTCAATGCACAGAAGTGTGTGCCAAATGATGATGCTTTTGGAAACAGTTTTGCAGCAAATGAGACAGCTACCAAATAACAAAATATTAAAAAGAAAATCTATTCCTGAGACAGCAGTAATTTTGGTTTTAGTGGTTTTGGAAAAAAACTCAGCACCAGCAAAGGGACACAAAAATTTAGAACAGATATTATTCTTAATTTTAAGGCAGATTTGCAGATTTCCATTGTTACCCCAGAAGATTTGTAAAGTGTTCTAGAAAAAACCTAGTAATCATCAGCAATTATTTCTTATCAGGAAGAATGGCAGAGAAACCAAAGGTATCAATGACACTTAAGATGGAACAGAAACATAAGGAATAGGATTTGTTACTGGAGATCAAAGAATTTCATTCTAAAGTAGACACCTACGCTCGGTCAGATGTATCACACTCTATTCCGATTTCGATTTCTTTCTTGCTATTAGCTACAAACAGTGTCTTCGATAAGTAGATCAGATGTGGAGGGATACATTGTAAAAGACAGGTTCATTTAGTCAAATGAATCCCATCCAAGAAGAAACTAAAAACTGGGCAAGGTTTTGGAGCTGTAAGGGAAGTTTCTCCTCATGGTATGTATTTGACCTGAAGACCTTTTAGAATACGCAAGTCATTGTAGACTTCAGGAACCTTGAAAACAAGAAGAAAGGCAGGTAAATTTACTGGAAAGCATTCTAGTCCCATGAGCAAAGGAAAACAGAGACAGAGAAGGCAAATAATTTGTTATATAACTAGCATGAAACTGGTAAGTTCTGTGGAGCTTTAGGCTATGTTCCAAGAAAGTAGTTAAAAGAAGTAGTAGTAGTTACAGGACTATAATGTTTAGTTCTGCTATCATTATAAAAAAATATTGATTAACAGGAAAGGGTATGAAAAAGACCAAAAAAACCTTTTTCACAGCTTGGAAAAGAAAGAAAGCCTTATAGAAACTTATAACTATATCCGTTCAATTTGACTGGTTTATTAAAAGAAAGATGAAAGATGACTTTATTAGTATGTACTTGTATCTCATAGGGGCAAAATAGAAGTTGACAAAGAAGGAAGTCATCCAAGACAAACACAATAGCAATGATTTGAAACTAAAGCCATAAAAATACAAAATAAGCTACTTATTGATAAAAATTAAAGTGGCTCGTCATTGGAACAAAAAAGCATATTCAGATGAGGACCAAATGTTTATTTCTTTCAGCAGACTCCACTTGTTTGCCTCAAACCTAGATTAACCATATAAAGCTTTATGGCCCATGTTACATGGGAGATCTAAATCAATGAACTCATGATTACACCTGATTGGATATTAGGAAAAATTTCTTCACTGAGAGGGTGGTCAGGCATTGGAACAGGCTGCCCAGGGAGGTGGTGGATTTGCCATCTCTGGAAGTGTTCAAAAAATGTGTGGATGTGGCGCTTCAGGACATGGTTTAGGGGACATGGTGGTGTTGGGTTGATGGTTGGACTTGATGATCTTGAAGGTCCTTTCCAACCTAGTGATTCTGTGACCTTTAACAACTGTCATTTTGTGATTGTCAGGTTTTAGAAAACACACACTTATACTAAGTGACATAGAAGAATTTGAAGAAACCATGATACACTTTTTGTCCTATTGTCCCTGTTCTGCATCCCAAAACAAACATTGAAAAATAAAATTAATCTGAATGTAACTTAAATCTGAAGGGAACATGTAGACCTACATGCAAAGTGAGTAAGGCAGTTGTGTATACAGAACACCAGTATAATAACCTAACATTTTAATACTCTACCAGCCAAGTAAATACCTATGTCCTTTATAACACTAAAAGATACCTATCCTGGGATTTTTGAGTAGTTATCACTATCCTCTCCCTCCTCTCCAGTATCATACATACATACTGTATGTAAAGGACTCAACCCTAGCCCTGGAAAGGAGTCACTGTATGATCTGCCTGAGTAATTAATGTGGGTGGCTAATAAGTAATAATGAAGATACTGAAAGACAATTTAGTAAGCTGATGAATGTGATGGATGGCTACTTAATTGCACAGGAGAAAGTTCATTCACTACTGAAGTGTCATTATTTAAGTAATGCTTGTCTGTTCAACAGGCATCTACTTAATAAAGATGTTATTAAAGTTATATTACAGCAAAGCTGTGAGACATCTCCATCTAAACAAGACAGGCAAGTCAAAATGAGTGATGAGATACTTACATTAGTAATTTTCAGTTTAGCCATTTATTGTAATTAGTATTGGATGCTATATCTTTCATTTGTCAACATGTTTGGAGCCACCTGATTTGTATTTTTGTTGTTGTAAGTATATAAGTGATATAAAGTAGCATAGAACTTCTTTTCTAATTTGAACAGTTATTTAGTTGAAGAAGTGATATGAAGCAACAGAAATTAGGATTTAATATGAACTACAATAACCTCAACCACTAGATGAAAATGGGCACATGGGAAAATCGACTTTAAATTTTTAGTTTCTCATGGTTGCAACAGAAAAGCTTTAAAATGTAATTAAAGTGTTACCTGCAAGATGTAAAATTAGAATAGATATTAAAATCTCTCTGTTGCTGTTATTTAAATCTGATTGTCTTTAAGGCAAGCTTTTGTTCTGGAGCATAGAGAGGAATTAAATAATAATGTAAATAACAGACCGCCGTAATGCAGATCTTGATTATTAAACTTTGTCATTAATGAGTGGTTGGGACGCTTAAAGAATCACCACCAAAGAATGATTTTAATACAAATTTGTAAAAGGGTAGGATTTAAGAGAATTCGATGGCAAGGTTCACTCTGTCACTTACTTAACATGAAAAAGGTATACAGAGACAGCAAGTTACAACTAGATTGGAATGATTCACTCGTGGATTGAATCAGGTTAATGTGGCTTACATGTATATTGAGGAGAGAAAGTAGGGGAGACCCTCCCGTTGAGTCACGAGGTTCAGAGTGGACTGAAATCCACCCCAGTCCCAGACTTGGTCAATGGTTTATGTCTAAGGATGTGGAAAGGGAAAGAAAATGAGGGAGACCCTCTTGCTGAGTCACAAGGTTCAGAGTGGACCAAAGTCCACCCTTAGTCCCAGACTTGGTCAATGGTTTATGTCTAAGGATGTGGAAAGGGAAAGAAAATGAGGGAGACCCTCTTGCTGAGTCACAAGGTTCAGAGTGGACCAAAGTCCACCCTTAGTCCCAGACTTGGTCAACAGTTTATTACTAAAAGAATAGGGTATTGGGGATTCTGGTGTAGTGTTTGGTGTAACTTTAAAATAACAGCAATCAAATTCACTAACACTATTGAGATAAATCACAATATCAAATCATAAAAAATTTAGTAACATAATTAGCCTAAAACTTACTAAAATTAATGATACTCAGATAAATCATAGTATTAAATCATAGCAACATATTAAGATCAGGCACATAAAGAGATATAGAGAAAACAGATAGGTATGTACAAAGGTACCTTTAAACACCCCCCTTGAATCCAGTCAAATACTCACAACGAATTCTTTGCATCACTTAACAGGTGATCAGACGAGCTTCTGAGTTGATCGTGAACTTGAGGGTTCACGGACTCCGAGAGCTAGTTGCTGGTTGCAGCCTGCTGTGGCCTGGAAGAGCTCAAACGTTTTCACTTGGGACGACTACTTACAGGACTGCAAGATGATTGACTTTAGGCATCAGTAAATGTCCACCCTTGCCACAAATCATTTGTTGGTAATTGCTAGAATTCGACATCCCAGTGATGCTGGTACTGGTCCACTCGAGTCACAGGTAGATAAGATATATTACAAGGCTGCCTGGGGATGAGTTATTCCCATCTATGCAAGAATGCTTGGTACAGTCAAGGGGCCCGTGACCGCCAAACTCTCTGCTCCAAGGCCAAGGCTTATCAAGCAAGGACGAGGGCAGGGGGAGAAATGGACCACCACAAACCTGTATTAAAACAACAGCTAATCCACCCAAAGCCTTAAAAACATGGACCAAAGAAACTGAGGAGAGAGACAATTCCTCTAATGCACTCTCATGCATTTCTTTTTAACGTCATGTTTTTAGTAGCCCCCAAAATACCAATAATACAATTTAATGATTCGAAAGGCTTTCACTACCAATTAGCAATAGAAGCTAAATGCAACATGTACCCACATTTCTGCGATATTTGGATGGTAATACAAAATTGAAACTCTTCTTTTCTACTTTTATGTCCATTATATCAGAAGATCAATATAAGGGGGCAGCCTCACAAATTCTGTTACTGTCAGAAGTTATTCTGCACTAACATAGATGGGGATACAATCCAAAAGTTGACCCTAGTTTAATAAAGGGACACTAAGTTTGTTTTCCTAGTAATCTTGAGATTCTTTGTACAGAATCTTCTCTGTTAGAGCAGGTAGAATGGGACAATGAATTTTTTTTTTATCTTAATACATTAAAAAATTTGTATGTTTATTTTTTTCTCGAAATTTATTTCAACCCAGATAACTGTCTTTTACATTAATGTGTTCATCTGTTTTGCTTCCTTGGTTCTCAAGATATATCACAGTGGTGTAATAACTTGGATGAAACAAAAAAGACCACTGATGTTTAAACAAGTTGTTTCAACTGCGTTTTGCATTTATACATTTTCTTTCAATGTTAGAGTTTGTAAAATAATTTAATTCAAAGTTTATTCTTCATGTATAACATTAGCCTTTTAAATTCCATAGTGAATTTATTCTCTTAAAATATTCTTTTAGTAATGCTAAGAATTACTTAGTAATACTTAGTAATATTTAAAATATAATGACTACTGATATGACATGGTTTTTCATTTAATTGATTAAGATTTTGCATTGAAAAACTTTGTTTTCTCTACCTTCAAAGAGTGGATAAACAATAAAGGATGTTTATTTACTCATGGGTCACATTGTGGTTTTACATTAGATTTTAATGTATTTTGTTGCCCAATCCGCCTTAAAATATGGAAAAGTGATCTGCATTGTGATTTCCCTTCTCCTCCTAAATGGCTGAAGGTTCAGACTAAGGGCCTGACTTGTCATACTTTATTTGTGTGAGAACCTTTTCCTCATTTCAGTAGTTTTTCTTAGTCTTAGTTGAGTATTCATACAAATAAAGAATGTTTCATTTAAAGTGTGTCGTTCAGCTTTAATCACTTCGGGTTGGATTAGTTTCATTTTCACTTATGAATATTTGGTATCTTAATCTTTCTTTCATTTGGTCAATCAGTTTCAGAAGTTGTAGCTTCCTATCTTTTTTCAAGAGGTCTGGAGGAAATGTTGCTGAATACATAGATTCATGTTGCACAATTTTAGTGCAGTATTAAAGGAAATTGTTAAAAAGTCAAGTTTAATTATTCCAGTGTGTCACTGAAGACAAAGTGTGTTTTGTTGACACAGGTCTGACCTCTAAAGCATGCCAGAGGTTGTGGAATGAGCTGTGTAAGAACTGAAATAGATGTTTATTCTTCACAAAGTTAGGTGTGTTCCTCAGAAAAGAGGTCCTTTAAACCAAGGACTTTTTCCCTTTTCTCTCATCTGTCCATTTCTACATGAATTGGCTTTTTATTATTATCATATTGAGTGCCTTTCTTCCTCCCTGGCAAGTAGGAAAAAGGCTTTATTACTCAGAGCATGAAGTAAGTACTCTATATAGTAATTTCTGCTTCAAAAATAACAACTTAAGAGTAAGTTACAGGCAACATATAGTTTCACTTACACAAGGCATCACCTGATACAGTGGAGAAAGTCTCAGTAATTCTTTCTCTCTTCTCAGTATTTTATGGCATCTTTGAGAAGTTGGTTTAACTATGTCCTTTTATTTATTGATAACTACCCATTCAAATTAGCACAGTGTTATTAACTTTCTCAGTTGGCTATTTTGAAACGTGTTTGCTCTTGGACTTAAACAGCTAGTCAGAACTCTTTTCCAATTAACATTGCCTTGCTCATTAGGCTTAGAAAGTGAGTTTCTTATTAACTAGCATTAGTTTGACCTCTTTTTGTGAACACTTTAGAATATTCTGTCAACATTTAAAAATATTCTGAAGATAGGAAAATTTTCCAAAACAAGCCTCATGGGAACCACAGCTTACTTCTGAGAATCAACCTGGTGAGAAGTCAGGCTGAGAAATCTATAGAGACTTCTTCTCCACTCACCAACTCACCTCTTCATAAGATCATCTTTGTTGTATAATTACCCAGACTCAGAGTTCTTACTGGTCAGCACTAACAAAGACTGTAACATGCCCATAGTTATGGAACAGAAGTACAATAATGAAAGCCATGAGCTCTAGCATAATTTCTGATGGTGATCTCTAATGATTTGTCCACTTCGTAGTTTTTAAGTCTTCTAGAAAGTACTAACACGCCTTCCTTTACAAATAAACTTGCTGAGTAACATCCCAGGAAGAGGGGAAGTTAGACACCGTATTTCCAGCATGGGAGGCCAAAGGTTTGTCAGCTGAGCAGAAAAGCCTTTCAAATTCACAGGTATTCAGTATATACATCATCTGTACCTGCAACATAATTCCTCTCTTAAATGCTTGCTCTATCAGGCAGTACGTACTGGATGCTGTTACAGACCAGGAAAGTATATGAAAGTGCTATCTTTCAGTTATTCCACATCTGATGTATTAATGCAGTGGCATGTTATTTCTGTTGACCAATATGATGGATGTGACAACAAGATTGGCTGATACAAGCAATTACATACACTGCATTTAATAAATTAAAGCAAAGCTTTCTGTGTTGTTTCGTTTTTTTTTTCCATTTTAGTGCCTAACAGCTTTAATATTTCCAATATATGATACTTGGATTCAACTTAGAAAAAGGAATGAAAATAGGCATTTAGGACACCATAAAGAGATGTTTCTCTTGCTGTACAGTGTTGTGTAAATGCATTTTAAAACTCTTTCAGAATGTTTTCTAGCTTGCATCAGGCATTAACCAAACAGCTCTTATTGCTTGGACTGGAAATAGTATGATTATACTTTGTAAACTTTGAAAATTGGCATGATAGATAAATATACATAATATGGGATTTAAACTATTGCTTACTTCTGTTGTTTTTAATTTTAAAACTCATGCAAGAGATTTCTATATTGATATTATATATATTTTAAAT
>NW_010559566.1:16284-16571 GCF_000687285.1 Phaethon lepturus | reverse complement strand
GGCCACCAACTGGATTTAACACCATTCCCCACAACTCTGGGTTTGGCCGTCCAGCCAGTTCTTTACTCAGCAAAGAGTGCACCTATGTGAGCCATGAGCCACCAGCTTCTCTAAGAGGATGCTGTTGGGGACAATTTCAAAGGCTTTACTAAAGTCCAGGGAGACAACATCCACAGCCTTTCCCTTATCCACTACTAGGCGGATCACCTTGATCAGGTTGGTCAAGCAGGACCTGCCTTTCATGAACCTATGCTGGCTCGGCCTGATCCCTTTGTTGTCCTGCACAC
>NW_010559566.1:0-16129 GCF_000687285.1 Phaethon lepturus | reverse complement strand
GACGTGCCAGCATCCACAGGCCGCTGCCTCATGACTTTGGGGTGGATCCCATCAGGCTCCATAGACTTGTGGGTGTCCAGGTGCTATAGCAGGTCATTAACTGCTTCCTCCTTTATTATGGGAATTTATTCTGCTCTCCATCTTTGTCTTCCAGCTCAGGGGCAGAATACCCTGAGGATAAGTGGTCTGGCTATTAAAGACTGAGACAAAGGTGGCATTAAGTACCTCAGCCTTTTCCTTATTTTTGGTGGCAATACTCCATAGACTTGTGGGTGTCCAGGTGCTATAGCAGGTCATTAACTGCTTCCTCCTTTATTATGGGAATTTATTCTGCTCTCCATCTTTGTCTTCCAGCTCAGGGGCAGAATACCCTGAGGATAAGTGGTCTGGCTATTAAAGACTGAGACAAAGGTGGCATTAAGTACCTCAGCCTTTTCCTTATTTTTGGTGGCAATATTCCATCCTCCTGATCATTTTTGTGGCCCTCCTCTGGACCCCATCCAACAGCTCCACATCTTTCCTGTGAGGAGGGCTCCAGAGCTGGATGCCATACTCCACATGGGGTCTCACCAGAGCTCAGTAGAGGAGCAGAATAACCTCCCTCAACCTGCTGTCCACGCTGCTTTGGATGCAGCCCAGGATACGCTTGGCCTTCTTGGCTGCAAGTACACATTGCCGGCTCATGTCCAAGTTTTCATCTACTAGTACGCCCAAGACCTTTTTGGCATGGCTGCTCTCATTCCCTTCATCCTCCAGTCTGTATTGATACCAGGGGTTGCCCCCACCCAGGTGAAGGACCCTGCACTTGGCCTTGTTGAACCTCATGATGTTCACACGGGCCCATTCCTTGAGCTTGTCTGGGTCCCTGTGGATGACATCCCGTCCCTCAGGCATGTCAGCCACACCAGTTTGGTGTCACCTGCAATCTTGCTGCGGGTGTACTTTAATATCCTGATGAAGATATTAAAGAGTACTCGTCCCAATACGGAAGCCTGAGGGACACCACTCGTTACCAATCTCCATTTGGATATTGAGACATTGACCACTACCCTCTGCATGAGACCACCCAAACAATTCTTCATCCACCCAACAGCCCACCCATCAAATCCATCTCTCTCCAATTTAGAGGGGGACTGTGTCAAAGGCCTTATAAAAGTCCAGACAGGTGACATTGGTAGCTCTTCCGTTGTCCACTGATGTGGTCAATCCATCCTAGAAGGTCACTAGGTTGATCAGGCAAGACTTGAAAGTGAGAAATAATGATTTTTTAATAATATGAGTGAAGTGGATAAAAAAAATAATGGCATTTCCTCCCTTCTTACATAAGTGTCGACCTTGTAACCAGATTTGAACTAGAAATATTTTATAGTTCTAAAGTCTCAGTATTTTCCTTCTAATATCCTTTGGTTTTATACTCCGATAGACTTTTAGTCTCTCTCTGTTCTTCTCTTTTTCCTGAATAGCTAACACACAGAAATGGGAAAGGAAGGAGGTATATTATTTGAACTACCTGAATTATGAGGTATATAGATCAGACATTCCTTTCCTACTTGCTCACAATCCTCTTTCTGTGCATCAGTGGAAAAATACAACAGAACTTCGAAGTATTGCTATTTCAGTCCTCTGTATTATGGTCTCAGTATTTCCAGCAAGACTGAAGGAACAGAGTTCAACCTGGGGGAAAAAAAGCCCATGTGAGCATCCTGTAACTCTGAAATAATTAAGAGTACCTTCATTCACACTCAGTGAAGTCAGTCAAACTGCATGATTGTAACATAAGGCAGAATATTCCATAGCTCTTAGGAGATTTGTCTCAGCTTAACAACTGAGCCTTGTGAGGTTTCACTGCTAATTCTTGACAGCCATACCATAAAGAGATGCACATGATCCCTTAATTTACTCACAGTCAGATGAATTTCTTTCAGGTGTGTCTTGCTCGTAGAACACTGGTTGTTTCTATCCTTACCATTTATTTAAATCTTTGTTCATATTCTCTTCCCTAAGATATTGCTCACCCCCCAACTGTAAACAATTCAGGAAAAAAATGTAAGATTTATGACCTTGCAAATTAGTATGAACAAGTACAAACATATCCCTTTTCTTATCCAGTATATTAAATGACTTAAGTTTAAGCACTTATTTTCATGTGATTCAGAATGCAGCCTAGTCTCTTACTGTAAACATAAAACAAACAAACAAACCTGCCAGTGAGATTCATTATAGATGGGGGAAAAATGATTTGATTTTCCACTTATTCATATGATAGCTTCTGATGGAGAAATTTGTCTTCCACTTTCATTGAACAGGTCTTGAATGAGGTAAAGGAGGAACAAAGGACTTAGGCTGTGTATATTCCGTGTTGACTTGGGCTATTCAGCAATGGAGGGAAATTCCTCTGATCCAGATTTCACCTTCAGCCTCAGGAAATTCCCAAATGTAACCAAGGCAATACCTTCCCAGTAATGTTTTCCTTGGGATGAATCAGCATTTTCTGATGAATGGGAAAAAAACCCAGCAGCAAGAAAATAATTTGCTAAAAAGCCTTAGTAAACATTTACGCACAGGGCTCAAGCAGGCTAAAACTCCTGCTGACTTTTCTTGTAGAGAGAGAAAGGGAACATGGAAGTGCCAAATGGACATACCAAGAAATTTGGTACTCATTATCTCTTTAGTGCAGGGCAAAGCTTGCATGAGAATTGAAACTCTAGAAGGGATTGCCAAAAGACTTTCAGGAGGTCCAAGTCTGGCTCTGGACAGTTTTAGACAAAGTTACTTTAGAATTCTGTGTTAAGCCTAGTGCAGTTTGGAAGTGAAAAACACTGTTATGTGCTGCCTTTTTCATTCACAGTATGAAATCGCACTCTGAAATCATATGGTAGCCCTGATTCAAAATATTAAGTTTCCATACGACAAAAACCAGCACACGAATTACCCCTACAGTCAAAGAAGAAGAACAAAGAGTTCAATCAATAAATTTGTACTTACTGATGTTGATAACACAGACAACACATAACACAATTTAAAGGTATTTTGCTGGGCAGATGATGGAATCCACTTTAAGAAAACCTTTTTTTTCATTAACAGTATAGATCATATCATAGAAACATATAATAGAATAGTTTTAGTTGTAAGGGACCTTTAAAGGCCATCTAGTCCAACCCCCTGCAATAAGCAGAGACATCTTCAGCTAGATCAGGTTGCTCAGAGCCCCATCCAACCTGACCTTGAATGTTGCCAGGGATGGGGCATCTACCCCCTCTCTGGGCAACCTGTGCCAGTGTTTCACCACTCTCCTTGTCAAAAATTTCTAGGCTAATAGGTTGGTTAGGCAGGACTTACCCTCAGTGAAGCCATGCTGGCTGTCTCAAATCATCTCCCTGTCCTCCATGTACCTTAGCAGAGCTTCTAGGAGGATCTGTTCCATGATTTTCCCAGGCACAGAGGTAAGGCTGATGGGTTGGTAGTTCCCAGGGTCCTCACTGCTAACCTTTTTAAAAAGGGGTGCAATGTTACCCTTTTTCCAGTCACCAGGGGTTTCACCTGACAGCCATGACTTTTCCAGCATCATGGAGGGTGGCTTGGCAACTACATCGGCCAATTCCATCAGGACTGTGGGATATATCTTGTCAGGTCCCATCAAACTTCAGGTTCATCAGGTGGTCTTGAACCTGATCTTCTTGTACAGTGGGAGGCACATTGCTCCTCCAGCCCCCATCTTGCAGTCCATCCCCTCGAGAGTTTGCCAGTGAAGACTAAGGCAAAGTCATTGAGTACCTCAGCCTTCTCCTCATCTGTTGTTACCAATTTGCCAGTCCTGCTCATCAAGGGAGGGTACACTTTCTTTGACCTTCCTTTTCTGGCTGACATACCTGTAGAAGACTCTCTTATTCTTTGCGTCATTTGCCAAGTTCAGTTCCATCTGCAATTTGGCCTTCCTGACCTCATCCCTACACAACTGGGCAGCGTCCCTGTACTCATCCCAGGATACCTGTCCCTGCTTCCACTGCCTGTGCATTTCCTTCTGGTAGGACTGTCTATTACCTGGCATAGGAAGTTGTCCTACATGCACTCCAAGCATCTTCTGGATTGCCTACAGCTCACCGCGCTACTTTTCCAGCAGATGTTGGGGTGGTTGGTGTCCCCCAGCAGGACGAGAGCCTGTGAGCATGACGCCTTCTGTAGCTGGAGTCAGAGGGGTTCATCAATAGACTCCCCTTGATCGGGCAGCCTGTAGTAGACACCAACCACAAGGTCCCCTTTGTTGCCTCAGTCCCCAGTTCTTACCCATAAGCTTTTGACCTGCTCATGGCTATTCCTCAGAGACAACTCTTCGTACTCTGTCCATTTCTTGATGTAGAGGGCAACGCCTCTACCCTTCCTTCCTGCCTGTCCCTTCTGAACAGCCTGTAGCCATCAATAGCCACACTCCAGTCATGGGATTCTTCCCACCAAGTTTCAGTAACGGCAACCAGGTCAAAGCTTTCTAGCTTTTTCCTTTCTGTCTGATTTAATATAAGTGATCTGTAATGTAACGAACTTACTTAACTGTAAGACTGAGTTGCTGCAACTGTCATCAGTTACCTGGTATTGTCCAGTACTTCAGGCAAGACACTAAATTGTCAGACTTATGATCTGATCCCTTGTTATCAGGAACTGCAATACTTCTGCTAACTGAATATACAGTCATGGCTAATGAGTAGCATGTTCCATAAAGTATCTGAGTCTACTTTCCATCTTATTATCAGGGTAACTGTTAGGTGAAATCCCTCTCTTATGCCCTTGTATAATAATTAAAGACAGACAATGATTTTTACTTACACTTTTCTAATCTGACTACAATATTTCCAAATGGTCAAGTTTACTGAAGCATTTGTTTCTCTATAGATCATGAGATATGCAGGTATGCATTTTCCCATAATATATTAGTGTCATCTAAGGGTTGAAAAATATCCTTGGTGGAAATTTTCATGAATTTAGCATCATTTTATCTTGGAGCAATTATTTCCTTTGAAACCCAAAGCAGTGATTATGTATAGCAAAACAGTTGCAAGGATGCAAGAAGACAGGTTACCAGGGCCAGGAACACATCCTCAGTAAAGATTCATTTTATTTTGATTTTGATTAATTCATGTCTTGCAAGAAAGTCCAAGACATTCAAGTAAGTTGTTGCACATCTATACACAAAGAACACTGGGGCCAACACAGGAGACTGTCACCAAATCTTGGATACCTTGAGTAAAATCATATTTATACTGCCTATATTTGTAGTCTCAGAGAACTCATGTTTTTCTATGTAACTGACCTCGGTTGTATAGGATGATTCAAGCATTCCACTCAATCATGTAATATTCAGGGTTTTTTTCTTTGTTTTCAGGGAACAGCTCAGCCAACCTCAAGAGATAATGCTAATATGTATTAGTAGCAGCCAGACACTACATATGACAGTACATTACTGGCATGAACTGTCTCAGGAATGCACAGAATCACAGAATCACACAGAATCATTAAGGTTGGAAAAGACCTTTAAGATCAAGTCCAACCATCAACCCAACACCACCATGACCACTAAACCATGTCCCGAAGTGCCACGTCCACACGTTTTTTGAACACTTCCAGTGATGGTGACTCCACCACCTCCCTGGGCAGCCTGTTCCAGTGCTTGACCACTCTCTCGGTGAAGAAATTTTTCCTAATATCCAGTCTAAACCTCCCCCGGTGCAACTTGAGGCCATTTCCTCTCGTCCTATCACTAGTTACTTGGGAGAAGAGGCCAACACCCACCTCACCACAACCCCCTTTCAGGTAGTTGTATAGAGCGATGAGGTCTCCCCTCAGCCTCCTCTCCTCCAGACTGAACAACCCCAATTCCCTCAGCCGCTCCTCGTAAGGCTTGTGCTCCAGAGCCCTCACCAGCTTCGTTGCCCTTCTCTGGACACATTCGAGCACCTCAATGTCCTTCTTGTAGTGAGGGGCCCAAAACTGAACACAGCATTCGAGGTGCAGCCTCACCAGTGCCGAGTACAGGGGCACAATCACTTCCCTACTCCTGCTGGCCACACTATTCCTGATACAGGCCAGGACGCTGTTGGCCTTCTTGGCCACCTGGGCACACTGCTGGCTCATATTCAGCCGGCTGTCAACGAGCAACCCCAGGTCCTTTTCCACCCAGGAGTTCTCCAGCCACCCCTCCCTAAGCCTGTAGTGTTGCATGGGGTTGTTGTGACCCAAGTGCAGGACCTGGCACTTGGCCTTGCTGAACCTCATAAAATTGACCTCGGCCCCTTGATTCAGCCTGTCCAGATGCCTCTGCAGAGCCCTCCTACCCTCAGAAGGAATTCCAGACATTGCTACTGACCAATAAGGACCTATAATGGGGGGTTGGACTAGATGACCTCTGAAGGTGTCTTTCCAACCTAAAGTATTCTATGATTCTATTATAATAGATATCACAGTATATCACAGGGGAACTACGATGATTCATGACGTAGGATCTGGTACACAATTGTTCTTAAAATCCATGTTGATTCAATTGTGGTTTCAGTTCATAACAGGGAAGCTGGGCATGACCACTAATATGAGAAATGTAGGATGGGGGCCTGAGGAGGCATGAAGCTTTGCAAGGATATGGATAGGACACACATGCAGCTCATTTTCACATCAAGAGTGCTGTTTTCATAAGCTCTTAGTAAGAGTAAGGCCAAGTGAAACAGGAATAATTTTAAAATCATTAACCTTTGACCACCATTTGGGACAGGGAGAAAAGGGGAATTCTGTTCTTGAAGAAATGCTGTGCTAATGATTGTAGTCTTCTGACACTCTGTCTTTGTAAAGCATTGTTGGGTTTATACAATGAGCAGTTAATTTTGCATACTTATCTGAACCAGAAAGGTGGGGAAATGAAACGCAGCACAAATTATTTTCTGTATTTGTGTGATATTGCATCTCTGCCAACAGAGAGGATTTACAAGCTAGGACACCATATGCAACAATCACAGCTAGGCTGCTTCTAAGTCCAAGCAGGTAAAATCATAAACACTGTGCAGAATCATATAGACTTTCCCTCATTTCTACTGAGTCAAAGATCTCTGCATTATGCTCCTTTACTCCACATGAATGTGTTCACATGAAGAAGTAAATTATTTTTAATAGCATCATCCTGTGGCTCAGTGACTGTTTAAGATTACTCAGGTCCTATCTGAGTATCTCCAGTCCTCAGGAGATGCTCCCAATTTGCAACATCTGCTGCCTTAGCTAGTCTTCCAGGTCTCATGTTGTATTTCTAGACTGTCCAGAGATCTTTGCTGTCATCTTCAGCCAACCATGGTACATCCTTGCAATCTTCTGTCCATATTGTTGATAAAATTAATAAATTCTGGGAAGAGGAGTGAAAAAAAGTCAGAGAGGTCACAAAAGACAGACAACACATTAACTGGAGTTGCGCAACACTGACACTGTTATTTAGCAAAGTTAATAAGGTATAAAACCTGACTACTCATTTTATAAGCAAACTCTTCCTGGTAATTAAACCAACAGAGCAGAGAGAGTCAATTATGATGATCTGTGGCCATGTATACACAGGTACTGGGGATGCCAGTCAGCTGTACCTAGCTGCGGAAGACATTTCTTGATGTGGGATCTGATGCTCTTTAATAATCTTCTGCTTGCCAGAACCAAACTAGCTAGTAAATCCCTGCTAGCAGGAAAATCCTTTATATATAGTCATGTCCACTGCAGTAGAAGGCAGTCGCTCACATACTGATTTGAAAAGAAATCCCCAAAAGGAAGAAACTTGAACTATTCTAAAAGTACTGACACTGCTGTACTTGTTACACCCCTTTGCCATAGACATAAGCAAGTACTCGGGGATGAAGTCTGCCCTCATTAAGAACAGAGAGAAGGGCTGCGAAATGAATTAATGCAAAATTTTCCCCAGTGTGAATGACAGCCTAAACTTTCAACACTAATGGGAATGGGGAAACTGTCTTGCAAGAAGACCCAAGATTTTGATTATGTCTCTATATTAGGTCAAGGAAATTAATTTGGAAATGCCAAGACCTGTTTATTATACCTGTTATACATCTCTTGGTATCAATTGAGTTGACCCAGGATGAATGTCAGTCGTAAAAACAAAGCTATTAGGGACATCATTGTCATACTGCCAAAACAATGTTGTTCAGACTCAAAAACACACTCATAAAAAAATATTTCTTTGTTAATATTCAATGTTTTGATAGAAGGACCTGTTATGAAAACTGTTCTAACTGTGAATTTAAGGAATTAACTTATAGTTTCCATTTTATGTCTTAATAAGGAAAAGAGATGAATTTCCATAGAATTTTGAGTGTTAACTGTGTAAGGAGATTGTTTCAGTCTAGAAAACATCTCATACTTCATTAGGTTTAACAGGTCACAAAGTAGTAGCATGTTATGTATAAGACATGTTGTTTGGTTCTTGCATTTAAGTTGGAGTACAGCTTATACTCCCTGAAGTTCCAAGAAAGAAGCAGATGGATTCAGCTGACAGTAATGAAACAGAACAATGTCTTTTAAGTATTTCTATGTTTGTTTTTTTTTAATTTATTCCTAAGTAGTCTGAATTAACGTCACTCCTATATCAACCATTAAGTCTTAGTGAACGCGATATGACATCACGTTTATAACCATAAGCATAGCTCAGAAGATGACTAAAAAATGTACATCATAAGATACACTGTCAGTTATGCTGACATAAAGAAGGAAGAACCATGCATTCAAAAGAAGGAAGTGGTGGGTTGTTTTATTTTTTTTACCTTTTTAACCAAATGCATAATCGAATTGTGGTAGCTATGTCTGAAAGACACGATATTACTTCAGAAAGGGCTTAGACAGATTCATGGAGGACTAGTTAATCAGAAGCTATTAAACGTATTTGGCACAGGAATTTCCTAAATTTCAGGCTGATAATGAGTGGGATGGCTGTCAGGGGCAGGAGCTGTTCCGTATTTCCCCATGTTCTCTACTCTTTCTTTAATCAGCCATTACCACCTGCTTCTAGAGAAGAGGGACCTTGGTCACATTTCTGGCATGGTCCAGCATAAGGGATATTCCATTTGGGATAACTAGTCTTTGGCTGCAAGTATCTAAGTCATTCACGTGCATAAACCATTACACTTAAATTCTTCTTCTGGACCAAAGGAAACACATTTTACATACAGATCCAAGAATTTATAGTTACTGCAATTAAAATTGAGGCAATATAATCAAAGCACAACAGTTATGACAGTACAGTTATGATGATGCTAACACTTGTAGTTAATAACACAGTTAAGACTGATAAACAAAAATGTTCTAGGATCTATACATTCTTCTGTAGTGTTATGCTCACCTGTCTAATGTTCACCTGTCTCTGAAGGTCATCAACTTCAGTCCTCCTCTAAAAGAATATTGTCTTTCATTCTTGCGGTGATTCACCCAGTACTTCATTGGTTTCCAGTGCCACAGCATACTTGTTTTTCTATTACTATCCCTGAAACCTCTTTCACCTGACTCACTTTTGTTTATTTATTTGTTTGTTTATACCTTTAGTCACCAGTATCTGTCCACTGTGATTTGTGTGTAGTACTAGTACTTCTTGTGTCATCTTGCGCCTGCCATCACTTAAACCCCACATTTTTATTCTAGGGTCATAAGATAGTTCACCCTGTGCAGAGTACTTGCTTTACTACTTATCCATGAAAAACAGGCAGTACACCACACAATACCACAAAGTTAAACTAAAGCTTAAACAAATGTAGATAACACTTGATGGTGAGATGATTCGCAACCAAAAGAAGCTAAAATCAGCACAGGCTAAGTCCAGACAAGCTATGCAATCTTGCAAAATCAGGTCCATACAAAGTCTATACAAATAATGATAAACCAGTATATAGCAGTCTTAAAAAAAAAAAAGAAAAAAGGGCTTCTTACACCTAATTGGACTCACTTTGACAAGATTTTAAAGAGACTAAAAAGGTGACAGAAGTAGTAAAAATTCAGTGAATTTAGGCAAGAAGAGAACAAGCTAGTTTTCTCTATTTCTATTTTCTCCCCAGAAAGTCTAAAGTATCTTTGTTTGGATCAATATAAATATCTTGCTTGTGCAGTTCAACTGCTTATGATGTTCAAAAATGCATGCCTTTAGAACTGTTTTCATTGTTTTCCAGTGAAACATATTTAAACGGCAGCATAGATTCTCTTTACATGACGTAAATCAGAAGCAGTTCTACTATGTCAAGGAAAAACTGCTGTGAGCAAGTGCTGAAGAATGTGGCCACATCATTTAAAATTAATATGTTCAGTGCATGCTCTATTTGTATTTCCTACTTTCTGTTCACTAAACATTTCTTTGTTCTTTAGGATATGAGCCATATCTCTCAAGGGTAATGCTTTATTCTCTAAAACAGTAAACATATTGACCACTGCTAAGAACCTTGTAAGACAATTTGCACTACATTAGCAGGCCATGAATCTCCCTTTCTAAGAATCCATATTACAAAACAGAAGTTTAAGCAAAAACATTGCATTATATCGATTTCTTGGGAAGTAATATACACAAATGTGGGTTTACACACAAAGATACATGTGGACATGCAAAAGCATACACAGAGTTGCATAAACAGCATGTATTGCACAAAACAGATCAATGGTTTCTTGGCTGAGCTGTCTTTCCCTTAGATTTGGTACCAATTCTATCTGTATGAAATATTGATTCTTAATCAATTCAAAAAGAATATGGGCCTCAAATTACTGTTGCGGTCCATAACTATCTTTTTTTTTTTTCTTCTCAGACAGTATGATAAGGCAGGCTTTCTACCTACATTCACCACTGTATATATAATATATGTATGTGTGTATACACCATTATACAGAGACTGAATATGTTCTTGAGAAGGGATAAACAAGTTTCCCTAATAAATTTTAGCCAGTGGCATCCACTTTGACATATGTGTGCTGTGACATATAAATAACATCCATGTCTCCTTTGGCTTCTGACACATCGTGGAAGATTCTGTGTCTTTTGGTAGACTTAATTGTAATTGTTCTCCATGAAAAGTAGTTTCTTACAGAAGCAAAGATTCTGCCTTTGACAACAGTTGTCTCTTTTTTTTTTTTCCCCCCAACCATCTGGTTTGGTATTATGGAAATTATCAAGACTGTGACAAGGGATGACCACTGTTGAAATCTGTACGTATTCTACTATGTATGACTTCGGTTGATTAAGTTTTATACCTTGATAAGGACATGTGACAAATGTGATGTTGTAAGCAGACCTTTTTTTCCTCCTTAGTTGATTGTCAGCTTTGATTCTTCCACATTTTCTTGCTGCTTATAATATTTTCATGACATCCTCTTTCCTTCAGAGGATGCTACATTGCCAGTTGCTAAGTGGTCTCTCTAACTGCCTTACAAGAATTTTCATGGGATTCATTTGTTCTTGCAGCAGGTTTAGTACATAGCCACTCAGAAAAAGCTGATTCTGGCATTCATCAATAACACACTGGGGTAAAAGGCATCAAGATAGATGGTTTGAAAGGGTTGGCTCTTATGCAAGATTAACAGCATTTTGAACCTGTACTAAGAGGTTTTCTTAGCACATTTAGTGTCCATCGCCAGCCTTGAGCTGTGTGATCAACACCAAGAAACAGTTGATTTGCGGAGGAGAACTCATATTTTATTTTTACAAATAGAAAAAAAATCTTTATTAGTTTTGAAGATACAGTCCACTGTGGTCAATTTTGAGTGCACTGTGCACAAGTTTTTTTTTAGAGAATTTGAGCAATTTTTATGTATTTTCTCTCTCTCCTCTTCCCTGCTTTTCTGCAAAAAAAACCAACACACCCACTTTGAGATTAAAAAATATGGAAAACAAAGCATTTGGAATGTGTGAAGCTGGAGAAGCTTAGCAAATGATTCACTCCGCAGGACAGATCACTTAAAATTTCTTCATGATTATGACCTTTTGTTGATCTGAGATGTGCCTCAAATTAAATTAAAAGTCTAAGGTTCTTTAAATGATAATCAAATTTTCTTTCTTTGTGGATTATTCCTCAGGTAAGTAGCTGTGCATGACACCTGGGAAAAAGTGATGATGAGACTTGCTAGTATTTTATGTACTCAAATGTACTCTCAAAACAGACCCTCATCTAGAAGCAATGACATTATTTCCTTTGAAAAAAACAAAACAAAACAAAACAAAATAAAATTAAAAAAAATCTTTAAGTGCTATTAAATTTGAAGTATATTTTCCTTCATTCTTAGAAATTTTATGAAATAATATACTTTTCTGCCAAATTCCTCAGAGTTTTTGCTAGATGTCTGGGAAACCTACTAGTTCCTTCCCTAGTACTCTGTCTTACACCCAACTTCTTAAAGGGTAAATGATACTTGAAGCAGAATAATACATCTATCACATTGAATTTCTGGTTGAACTAATCTTTCTGTTAGACCACATAAGGTCAAGAGGTGAGACCAGAGTTCCAAACCTCTTCTTCACTAAAATACAATACCATCCCTTGATCTCTGCTTTCAGTTTTCTTACTGTTCCTGCTAGTAGTAATTAAAGTAGTTAATTTTTTATTGCAAATTATTGGCTGTTGATTATGCTCCTCTTAGAGGTAATGAAAGCTGGATCTGGTACGTAGTTAAAGATAAGCTGTCTTTCCCAAAGCTTTTGATTTTTAAATCTGTAAGCCAGGCTCCTAAAACATTTAGGGACCCTTGGAAATATTACTTGTGTGTTATCTAATAACAGACAAAAGTGCAAATGATTATTCCTTAGCCAAAAGTCTGAACTTCAAACAGTCCACTTCAATAATTTGTCAGATTTTTTGGTACCAGATAATTTCTAGGATCACTGTAAAAGATAGACTTACATTAGTTTTGTAGACAGAGTAACTGAGGACTTTTCTCTGTGACAGTAAAGAAGATGTAAATGTACTGTGCTTCAGCATTTGCAAACCAAATTTTCATGAAATTCCACTGATGTATTACCAAATGGTACTCCGTATGGCATGGCTTCCTTGCTTTTAAAGTTCTCAGGAATGAATGGACTTGTCTCTTCCATAGAGGCGCAGACCATCTCTACCGATTTGCTTAAACCCATTGGCTCTAGGAGACTCCTGAAAGACAACACCCACTAGCTTGAATTGAGTTTTCCTAGATTCTCAAGGCAGGCCACACTGAAATCTGTCTAGGATGACTCTGAAGCGGATATTTATCGCTTCTCATCTCCAGAAAGAAAAAATTCCAACCCTACCTGGAAGCAAATACCAAGGCAGTGTCCTCAAGATCATCCACACAAAGGCAAGAACAGGTTTCTATACAATCTAAAATTGTAGGGTTTTCACCAGTCTGTTTTCACCCTAAACTATAAGACAGGAGCAGCTGACATGTCAGCCTTGTGGATGATCAGCAAATTGAGTCAAAACCATATATAAATGTCTTGAATGTCAGTAGCTGGGCTTAAGTGGGAGAAAAATATTCCTGCAGGCCTGCACAAAATCAGTGTCAGCTGCTCCTGTGCCATTTGCAGTACAGCAAAAGTAGGCAACTACAGTTCCAATTTTAAAACAAATGAAGTAGCTCCATTTTACAATCACAATAAAATTCTCTCCAAGTATTTCAGGTATCCGAGTAACACTCACAATTATACCAACACAAAGCTATAATGAGAATGAGTTAGGCTTGTATCTTTTGCAATCATCTTCAGAATGGATTCCATTTAATGCCATTTTCTATTCTCATTACAATCTTTGTCAGGCAAAGGCATCAGAATTTGAATGGCCAGTAAAGTCTGTTTAAAAACTATAAACTCTTAATGGACTTAGAAACAGAAATTTTAGCCTTTTAAATATTCTGGACTCCTCTCACTTTCCTCTCCTTACAGAGTTCAGGAGACACAAACAGGAAAGAACAGAAATAGCAAAAGCAGAACACCAGTCATTTTAAAAGGAAAATTAAGGTAGATGAAATGAAGAACATGCAGTGAGGATCTCAAAATCACAGTCCTTGAGATCCATGTGAACTTGGATAAACATAAATTTATATTTTCAAAAATCAGTGAAATCCCTAAATCCACAGAAGGCCATTGGCAAAGTGACCTAGTGTCCTAAGGTGTTAAATTTTTTGTCACCTTTTTGATATATGTGTGGATTGTTTATCCAAAGAAAGCAATGGCCCTCTCCTGGCTTGTGCTGAGTTTATGTCCATCAGAAACCAAGGCATCAACAAAGGAAAGCCAAGGACCTGGGAACTTTGATCGTGTACAAACATTGCCACTGATAAAAGGTGAACCAAAACGCACCTGGCCTTTAGACTGCAGTCTTTTTTCCTTCAGAATGACTTCTCAATGAATCCTGGCTTGTTTATTTAAAATGGAAATATCCATAGGAAATAAAGAAATCCCAAAATATCAATTTGCAACTAATCTGAGTATTTATTACTGGGAAAATAAATATTTGTGTAGTGATGCATAGTTTTTAGACGCTGTGAGTTAGGGCAGCTAAAACTAGTATGCCTATAAAGCTCAATGCAGCACCGTGGGGAGATTAGCTTGTGGCAGCATATTAATCGCATTTGTACAGTTCTGTATCCAAGCCAACCCACTTTCTTGTTGAATAAATTCTCTAGAGATAGGACTCATTTGAAAAAGTGTGTGTGTCTTCACCTGATATAGTCATGGAGATAAATAGGTACTTCTCAGTGAAATTATTCGAAGATGTGCATCTAAAACTGCTTAGATAAATTTTTACTAATAGCACTTATTTATTTCTGTTGATGGTTGCTTTGTATTGACCACAGGGTGCCGAGATAAATATCTACATGGTATGTATTTAAAAGCATGCATTGAAGTCCATTCATGGTGCTACAGAAACAACTTAGATGGTTTGACCTTCTGCCAATGCTCTGCCTAATGCACACCAAGAAGTTGTTGACTTTCTCTGCTGCAAGTGCTCACTGCTGGCTCAAGTGCAAACTGGTGTCCACTAGGACCACCAGCTCCTTCTCTTCAGACCTGGTCCCCAGCCTGTAGTGGTGCATGGAGTTATTCCTCCTTTGGTGCAGGACTTGGCTTTCCCTTTTGTTGAACTTCACGAGGGTTCTGTCAGCCCGTTTCTCCAGCCTGACAAGGTCCTTCTGAATGGTAGCACAACCATCTGGTGAGCAAAACACTCCTCCCAGTTTTGTGTTGTCTGCAATGCAGTCTTGCCTTGTGTTAAGGAGCCTTGTAGTTTTGGCAGCATCAACTGAAATTACTGATTCTAGAAAATATCAGGTTTCAACCCAAAAGCCAGTAACTGTTAGACTCTTGAAACAACATCTTCAAGGCAGGGTAGTTTGACTACAACTGAAAAGCACTTTTCAGTAGTTTTTCATAATTCCAGGCCAGCTTCCAGAGGACAAATGCTTTATTGTTCTGACATTTCACCAAATAAGTCAGAGATATTTTTAGCAAAACTTGTTGATCATAGCAGTCAGTTGTTTTTGGAAAAGGCCTATCACCTGGAAAAAAAAGAGTAACTGCAGTAATCTTTTTTTTTACCCTTTCATCCATAAATGTCAGAGGGATAAAAAAAATAACCACTGCACTAAAAGCCCTCTATTATTCTGGGCAAACCGTTTCTTTATTTTTCTTGAATCTGGGATTGTAATATTTCCAGTGAAAAAGCTGAGGTATGTGTACTTGAGCCTATATCCTCTGAGTATTCAAACAAGTTATTAGTAATGAAATATATTTATTTTCTCATTCAGTTATGGCTTGCATGATACAGCATAGTCTTATAGTTACCAGTTCACCCTTATTTAGCAATGTGTTTAAGAATATACTTACTTAAAGAAGAAAATTCAACTCACCCAAACAAGCATTTCAAAAGAAACGTTCTGTGTTGGGTCTGTGTGGCCAGGTTTTGGTAGCAGAGGGGCTGCAGGGTGGCTTCTGTGAGAAGCTGCCAGAAGCTGCCCCTGAGTCCGTCAGCGACAATGCCAGATGGCTCCAAGATGTACCCCAGCACTGGCCAAACTGAGCGAATCGGCAACAGTGGTAGTGCCTCTGCGAAAACGTATTTAAGAAGAGGGAAAAAGCCCAGCAACAGCAACTGCAGCCAGAGAGAGG
>NW_010559565.1:33629-41825 GCF_000687285.1 Phaethon lepturus | reverse complement strand
AAAAAAAAAAACCCGTAACAACATATGAAACAGAAATAGGTGACATTCTCCCAAGAACAGGAAGGATGCAAAGGTGGATCAGGTCTAGAAACCCATCTGTGACAAGGGGTCACCAGCAGATGACTGGAAGAAACAGGCAGATGACATAGTTGGACGCAGGTGGGTTTATAACACCTTCTATTAAAACCAGTCGTACAAGAGTAATATCTCTCTGAATTTGCTCTGCTCTGTTTTGATGAGTCTGCAGTGGTTGCCTTAAATTACCATTTAGATTTCTAATCTACTCTTTGCCTTCTCCTTTGTACTGAGTTAGACCAGTGAGATTTCATCAAAGAGGTTGAGAAAGTGTAAATGAGCCCCGTTAATATGTCTTGTAGTGAGTGAGCAGTCAGTCCCCCGTGCCCCCTTCCCAAAGACATCAAATGTGTATTCAGTGCTTCGCACATCCACGGCTGCAGGAAAATGGCTCAGTCATAATGATTGTGTTTGACTCCTGCCCTCAGACGCTGGCTATTTGATCGGAATTACCCGCAGGTACATAGAGCACATGTCTGACTTGATTGTAACACGTTCCTTTCCAACGGATCAGGAGCGACTAGGCAGGGGAATTAGCATCGTGGAGAGGGTTGTTAAATGCTCGGCTCTGACTTCCAGAACTGCAATCAATATCAGCCCTCTGTGCTTAGGCTGGTTGAACACCAATACAAGCGTATGCGCTCCTTGATGGTAGTTAAATGTATTCAGAATAGAATCACAGAACCAAGTAATTTGGAAGGGACCTCCAGAGGCCCTGTAGTCCAACCACTAGCTCAGAGCAGGTCCAGTTAGAGCAGGCAGCTCAGGGCTGTGCACAGTCAAGTTTTCAGTATTTCTAAGGATAGGGATATCGCAGCCTCTCTCGGCCCATCCTAGTGTTTGATCATCCTGAGGGCGAAAAATTTCTTTTGTATAGAATGAGAATTGCTTGTGTTCCAGCTATATCTTTTGCCTCTCATCCTTCTTCCGCACATTTCTGAGAAGAATTTGGCCCCATCTTCTCTTTGCTGTCCCATTAAGTAATTGCAGAGAGCAATAAGGTTTCCCCTGAGCCCTCTCTCCTTGAGGCCAAATAAACTCAGTTCTCACAGCCTCCCCATACACATCATCTGTTCCAGCACCTTGAGCATTGTAGTAGCTCTTTGCTGGGCTTGCTCCAGTATGTTGAGGCCATTTTTATAAAGGGGGGGCTCAGTACTGGACCAAGTACTCCAGATGTGGTCTCACAACTTTCCATTAGGGGAAGGATAGCTTCCCTTGGCCTGCCGGCTGCATTCTTGCCAATACAATCCAGGATATGGCTGGCCTTTGCTGAAAGGGCAGGCACTGCTGACATGTGCTCAGCTTGTCCTCTGGGACCTCTAGGTCTTTTTCTGTAGAGCTGCTTTTGAGCCAGTTGGCTCCCAACCTGTACTGTTGCATGGAGTAATTTATCTTACTGTTTGCTCGCAGGGGTATATAGACACACAGTATGTTTACATAAGCACAAACACACATTGCTGCTGCCTTCAAAGTGGCCAGATTTTTTAATGAGTTCATTCTGTGATACCCTCAATCAAGACTGCAAAAGTCTCTGCTTAAAGCAGACCTATCACTTGAAGATGATATATGCTCATGTTCCAACACTGTGCTGTTTTGTCACTGCTGTTTCATGCTGTGAGGGCACAGATTCCACCATGTAGTTATTTTTCAAGAATGGCTATGAAAACAAGTATTTTCCCTTTAGTTTTGTACTAGCAAATGCTGGCTAATCTGTGTTAGGATTACTAACTGAGACAAAATGAAGCAGAAAAATGCTGTTCATGTCACTGGCAGTAACACTGGTACTTGCCTTATGCAGCAGATCATGAGCAATGGTAGCTTGGCTGCTTGTGCAGTCTAGTTATTCATGCTCAGACTCACTTTCACAGCTGGGAGTCAGAAAGGTGCTGCAATACGGAGTGGGGGGATCTGTACAGGCTCCATTGTAAGTACTGTTTTCCCCCAGATTGCGCTGGTAGGATTGGGCTACGGACAGTCTTTCTGTAAGCTCTACTGTCACTGTCCTGTGCTTCTTACATTGGGCAGAACTGGGGTGGAGAGCTGGCTCGAGTCCCGTGGGTGCAGTATGGCAGCAGAGCTGGCTCGGCGTGACTGTGGAAGCCCAGGTACTGGGAAGTAGACTTCAGCTCACAAGAAGGATTTTTATGGTATTCAAATGCTATCTCCACTTTCTAAGAAATTAGTTCAGTGGTTTTCCCTACTGCATGTAAGAGATTTTTTTTTTCCTTAATAAGGAAATAGTTCATGTTGTGTGCTGTGAATAATTCCCCCATGTTTATTTTTGCTGTATGAAAAGGATATGCTTGTCTAGTACAGATTTTCTGGATAAAGCAATCAAGCAGGCAACATTCTGAGATGTGTTTAGCAGCAACATCATTACTTACTGCTGTGGACAAAATGTTTTGTGTGGACTTTCCTTATGCTCTTAGAGAAGGAAACTATAGGACATTTCATGTGGCTCTCCTGTCTGCTTGGCATCTCATTCAGTTCAAAGAAAGGGACAGCTCTGTCAGGGTGATACTCTGATGCCTATATTCTGTCCTAGATTGCCTGGCAGATGCTTTAAGATAAATTCAGATTACATTAGTGATGAATTTAAATACTAATCTTTAGGAAATGTTGATTTCTTTTGGAACAATGCATACATGACGGTCATGTTCTGAATAGTGGAGTTTTCCATCATTCTCTCAAACAGGATGTGAAGTGTCTTATACCAGTGTCTTTAAGTGTACTTTTTCTAGGCTCCACTGCATACTCTTGAACAGATGGTGACGGTGCTGCAGTGAAACTGAGAACACAGCACTGAAATTCTTCGGTACTGAGGACCCTGATGTTAATGCTCTTGGTAGCCCTACTACAAAAGGAGTTGTACAGTCATTAGCATGTCATGATATATAGTTGTATAGAACACTAACAGTTCTGTGGGATTGCTCAGAAATTTCATGATGTTCTTAAATTTCTTCTTGTCTGACTGCTGAATAGTTTTTCTGTTTCCCTTTTTTTCCAGCGCGAGATGAGAACATGGCCACTTTCCGTGGTTCTGAATACCTTTGCTATGACCTGTCACAAAACCCCATCCAGAGCAGCAGCGATGAGATCACTCTCTCCTTCAAGACATGGCAACGCAACGGGCTCATTCTGCACACCGGCAAGTCAGCTGATTACGTCAACCTGGCTCTGAAAGACGGTGCGGTCTCGTTGGTCATTAACCTGGGGTCTGGGGCCTTCGAGGCCATTGTGGAGCCAGTCAATGGCAAGTTCAATGACAACGCATGGCATGACGTTAAGGTGACACGCAACCTGCGGCAGGTAATGGTGAACGGGAGAAAATGCAGGGGAAAAATTTGTTCTGCTTTATCAGCACGGGATTGGAGAAATGGAGTGATGCTCAGTGGAATTGCTAGAGTTTCTCCACCTTTTCTGGATCTCGATATCAGAAGGACAGTGAAAAAACATTAGTTGATGGGAATTTATCCCTCTTTCTATATCTTCATTTCCACTTTATTAATTTTCTGTTTTCTTCCATTTTGATTTAACAATAAAAACTTGTGACATAACTTTACTTTCATCTCCCTTTTCCTTTTCTCTTTTTCTGTTCTCCCTTTTTTTATCTTACTATTTCCTTTATTATGATTCAATCTTATCAGTAATATTCTTGTTGCATTTAATTACTGTGGGAACAGAGCCTTTTTCCAGCAGCCAATGCTCTACACTTCTCTCCTTTTTCTTTCAGTTTTGTTAATTGGTTTAACCATTACCATGATGTCATAATTCTAATTCTGGAAACCTTTTGTTTTTCCTTTACTTTTTCTTTTCTTTTGTGTGTACATGTGAGTGTGCAGGTATGCAGGCTGCTGGGTACGTGTGTAATTATTTTAACTTTATAGCTTTGGAATTAATTGGCTGGAGTATTTCTGAGTCTTCTTGATTCTCTGTTCTTCTCTTCTTCTTTTTGATTTTTCCCCTCTTTCTTTCCATAATGAGATTCTACTTTATTTCTTATGTCTCTGCCTATGAGACTCTTCTGTTGGCTGTGAGGACTGGAAAATTGGAAGGATTAAAAAGGCCGAGCAAACACAGATCAATCCAGCACCCTACAATTCCACTTTGGAAATTTTTTTCTGATTTTTACCACTGTAATTTTGCACATCTGCGTGCTGCTTTTCTAAGCAGACAACTCTATCAGGTGACGTATTTGGTAGTAAGTTAGTCTTAAAATCCCCAAACCTTCCTCATGAAATATAAATTCAGACGTAAATAGAGAAGATAAAATTAACCTTGCTCTGAAAACTGATGAATACATCAAGTCACTAAGGCCCATCTGCTGCATGATAAATGGCATTTACACTGTGAATAGGAGCTCTTTGGTGTCTTGCTGACTGGTAGAGGCAGCAGAAATAGCTTGTAAACTAAGATTTGAAAATCAATTTTTGAAAACAATATGATCTGTTTATTTGCTCATTAATGTCAATATTAACACCACCCTTAATAGTTCTATTTAAGTTTATACAATGTCATTTGCTGAGAAAACAGCTTTCGTGGTAATATTTTATAGTAGCTAAGATAAAATGTATCAACGAGTATAGTATAATCAACGCCAGGGATCGGAAACAGTCTCAACTAGTAGATGCCAGTGGATAATTCATCTGTTAAGGAGATTTCACATCTTTCTTTCAAATATTTGGGTTTTGGGCTGAAGATATCTATTTGTCTTTCCCACATGAATTCCTGTGTTTCTACATGCTCAAGATGTCTGGGTCTTTGACAAATCTGTCATCAAACTTTCATGAGACTGTAGGGTTCTTATTTATGGCAACATAAGTCTATTTTCACTAGTCTATATGCAGATGAAAATGTAATTTCTTATGCAGTGGATGGATCTTGATGATCCTATTTCGTTCAAATATTCCCATCAGTTGTGTAGAGGGAGATGCACCAACTAGTTGAGATTTGTCAGCCTGGAAGGATCAGAATATATGGCTTTATTTGATGCATTTTCTATTTTTTAGATGGCCTCAGAATGGCTGGTCTCTGAATATCTCAGTATAGTTTACTGGTTGTTTTAGTTAATCATACTTTCTATTTTTACCAGAAATTGGTTTTCAATGGGAAAATGTGCCTGAAGCAAAAGGCATCCTTGCTTCATGCCAGGATTGGTTTGATTCTTGAAGAAGCAGAAAGTGAGGAAGGGTCACAGATGAAACTGTGGATAGGAAGCTCTCACTTTCTTTTTCTAATCTTTCAGCTAGTGATTTTTATTTATTTTCTGGGTCCATATAATGGAAATATGTGTATGCCCCTTCATCTTCGATTAGTCTAAGACAGTGCTTTGGTAATTATTAGAAAGCAGGTGAGTCCTTTAGCAGTTAATCAGCACCACGGATTTTTAATCCTACCGGTCTACTCACTATGGATGCTTTCATGTGATCCTGAATTCTTAAAGGGTCCAAACTGACTGGGTAAGAAAGAGGATGTGTTAATAAGATGGCTGTGTTCTTTCCAAAGAAAGGTCAGTCTTAAAATCAAATTAAAAATAAGTAGTAGAGGTGATTTGAGGTCCAAATCTGTAAATAGGCATAACAATGCAATTCAACCAATAAATATTAGTAAGGCTGGATTTTTTTCTTTTTGAGTAATTTTTTTCCCTGGATGCTTTTGTTTTAACTTCTGATCAAGTTCAGTCTCAAGATTAAGACATTGACCCAGAACCTAAAACTGCCCAGAAATTGGAACCAATGAGGCCTTGAGGAAATGCAATCCGGCTAGTCCTGACAGTTGTCATCCAAAAATTATTGGCAAGTTTAACCACAGTTTTCAGTAAGGAGAAACCTTGAATGCTGCAGCCTTCCTGGCAGGTCTCGTGCATTCTTACTTTTAATTGATATTACTAGGGATAAAGAAGTCTTAAACCCCTTCAGTCTTCAGGATAAAGAGTTTGAGAACTTCAGTGACTGATAACTAATCAATGCCTGCTATGGACGTTTTTCAGGACACAGCTGAGAATGGTCAGTCTATATCTTGACCTTATAAATGCTTTGTTTAACAACCAAAAAAGATAATGACACCATTCTAAATAAAGCACAGGGTGAAGGAGTTTTTGTTTTTCTTCATTCAGATGGAAGCTTCCAGCAGCTTACGTCTCCTGGTTTTGTGTGAGTGTGCATAAGGAAGAGTTTCTTTATCTGTAAAATACTTAACCATTTTTCAGAAGGGTTATGAACCCGTGAAGTCCTTCATACGGAAGATGTAATAAAGGACAAAGACTATTTTATCTTGCATAAAATTATACATTTTGTCCTTTATTACATTCAGTATAATTTTGTATATCCAAAACGATTTTGTATGTAAGAAATTATCTACTCTGCATCTTTTCTGACATAAATTAACCAGTAAACTTGCAGCATAATATAGGTCACTTGGAAGTCTTGTTTTCAGCTCTCCCCAGGTTTCCTCAAAAATGCACCCCCCAAAAAGAAAAAAAGCCCAAACAAAACAAAAACCCTGCCAAAACACATTGTCTATGAATATTGATGCTTTATAAGGAAATCAGTAACCCCCTTGTAATTGACTGAAAACATTGCACTAAAGATAAATATATATCTCGTTAAAATGAACTTTAAAAAAAAAAAAACTTGTATAAATTCCAAGAATATAGTCCAAAGCTAAAACAATTCCAGGTAAAAGGGTTATTAGGAGCTTCAGGATGCCATCTAGTCTTTTCCTCTGCTCCTTTTGGGGTAGGACAAGGGGGAGGAGGATTTGCATATTTTTTTGTCTATTCCTAGAATTAGAGCAGAACTTTAAATAGGTGGACTTTTGCCCAGTTCTTTTTGGAATTGTTAAATGTTTTGTAGCTAAGCTAGAAGACTACTAAGTGCTGCTTTTTTTTTTAGATCAAATGACTATCACAGCAGTTAATCTCCTTAGAGTCAAACGAAGTGAACCCACAGATTCCCTTGAGTAGCGATTGTTAATGTCAGAGCAAATCTCCTTGTTTATTTATCTTATTATTTCAGTTAAAACTAAGCCCTCTTTCTGCCTTGTGAGAAACCTTTACTAGAAATAGGATCATGGCTGTATTTTACCAGGGCTTTCAGAGCATGTTTGGGGCAGTGTGGTCTGGTGCGAAGAAGAGGAGGAGGAGCCAAGGAGACTGAAGGTCAGACTTCCCATGTCTGTCTTCAGGTCTGCTGCTGACACTGTCTCATTCTTAGCATGCTCTTCCCCCCGTGACAGTTTTTTTGTTTGTAAGAATGGATTTACTAACAAAATATATCCCTGAGAGTGAGACTTCCTTGATGAAGAATTCAGAGGAGTTTGCGCTCTTTATACCCAAGTACAGAATATTATTATTTTATTCCTGTAGACAAAATAGACCTGGGACATTATGTTCAAAGCCACAAAGTTTTCACGAACTTATTTCCTTAGTCAATGCACAACTCTGAAATTTCCAAGCAGATAGCTTTCACATGAGGCAGCATATATCTTGTTTGTGCAATTTAGGATAGTTCTTGCCAACTTCAAACACATTGAAACAAGGACTTAGAGCCTTCACGGGTTGCACTTACCGATTAACACTGAAGCTAGTCACCATGCAGAATCTGCTATAAAGATCCTGAGTTTCCCAGCTTCTAAGAAGCAAACAAGAAACAATGTGTAGGTTCGAACAGCTGGCATGTGCATGCCTTGGCAGGGATCAACAAAGCATCTCCAAAGCTCTGCTAAACCCAACCATGTGAACTGACTGGTGAATTCTCCTAGCGCCTCTGTAATACAGATGCAGTATAACAGGAGACACGCTAAATCTTGTTAATCTTCCATCTTCAACCTTGATGCAAACACCACAGTTCTTCCTACACAATTATTCAACACATATGCCCCTACAGTTGGAGAGGTTCAACTCCTATACTCTAGGGTGTATGTGAGTGAGCTACAGGTAAAGAGCCAAGCAAAGGCATTTTTTTGTGTGTTTCTGAAAGTCACAAACTCACCTGCTGTAAAGAAACCTGCAGATTGGGAAACTTGGAAGGAAGACTCAGTCTTGGATTCATCTTCATCTGCAACCTCCAGCCAAAGGAAATGCTGGCCTGCTTGTGATACTCTGCAGCACTTGAGGGT
>NW_010559565.1:0-33598 GCF_000687285.1 Phaethon lepturus | reverse complement strand
CAGGAATGTAGAGATGATGGTGGGTGGAAGAAGGGAGTCATGGTTGTGTCTGTGCTGAAGGGGTGAACTGTGTACTGTGTGTACATCTGTGAGGGTAAGGTTCTTGTTTGGGGGAAGCACCTTGACGGGCATTTGAAGAGTAAGTATTGCACTGTTTTAACTTTGCTTCAGTCCTGGATAATGTATTTGAGGGTTGAAGTTAATGACTAATACCAGGGTGGGAAGACTAGGCACCACGCTGCTTCTTTACAGTCTAGATAGCATGGTTCCCTGTAGAGTCCCGATCATATTGTCCTCTTTCTCACTTTGTGTGTGTCAGGCGCCCCACGCCTTTTTTTGAAAGACTAACACTAGACCATTCATGCAATGTGTCATTTTTACTAACCAGCTAATGTACTAACACCCTAACGACTCATCTTTGCTTTTAGTTATTTTAATTAACAATCGTTCTGTTCACAATTTTTTAATTTCCTTTCTTCCCCCTTTTCCGCAAAGCACTCAGGCATTGGACACGCTATGGTAAACAAACTACATTGTCTGGTAGATATCATTCTTATTGTCTCTTTTTTTGGGTTTGCCGTGTGTTACCTGCCTTTTCCTCCCCCCACACCTTCTTTTCCCCCCCTCCTTTATACTTCTTCCTTTAATTTAATTGAAAACATTTTTAAAATTTTTTTTTTCTTCTTGTTTTTAATGGAAAAATGAGCAACAAAAGCAACTAACACAATTCTTCTGGAAATGGGGTTTGGACATTTCTTGCATTGGTTTCTTCACCTCCCTCTTTAGTAGTTCTTTTCCATTCCAGTGATAAATTGTTGGGATTTTTTCCCTTGTTTTTGAGTTCAGTTTGCTTTCTTTTGCTTTGGTTTTTGTTTTGCTTTTTTCTCCCCTTTTGTTTTTTGTTTTTTACTCTGAAGGTTTCTAGATCAGAACCATTGCAGGGCCTCTAGTCCGTGGTGGTGAAGGCTCTCTTTTTCTGTCATCCTTTTGTTGTGGCAACGGCTATTACAGGCAAACTGGCCAGAGTTGTCCTCTTTCTCCTGATTTTCCCCCACTTCCCTCCTTCCTCTTTTTCTCTCCTCCTCCTCCTTCCTCTTGCTCTCTCTCTCACTTTCTCTCTCTCTCTGACCTCTACCTGCCGTGGCCAACAGGAGCTCAGCCGGTTGTTTGTTTCAGTACACACTCTGCATGGCATGTCCACATCTGGTGACTCGCCTGTCTCCTCCTGGCCTCAATCTCTTTTCCTCCGTCTTTCCTTTTAACCACTAACAACATCTAAGCAAAACACATCAAATTCACTTGTTCCTCTCCCTCCTCTCCTTCTGTCCCCCTTCACCCTCCATGTGTTTGAGGTTAGAGTTTTGGGGGACATTTCTGTTTGGTTTTGAGTTTGGTTTTTTTTTCCCCATTATTATGGGGTTTGTTTGGTATTTTTATTTTGGATTGCATGCAAGTGTGAAATAGTTTTCTCTCTCTTTCTCTCTCCTTGTGCCCCCGCCTCTCTCTCTTCTGTCTTTTTTCCCCCTATCATCTTTGTGGGCTCCAGATATATTAGCATGACACGTCAAAGTGCAGTGTGTGCACGCTTTGTGTTTTCTTTCTTTCTTTCTCATCTCTGCTTCTCTCACACTTGTTGGTGTGTGGTTGATTTATTTTGATTTATTTTTATCTATTTCCTATTTATATTTTGGTTATGAGTTTGTAATATATAATTTTTTTTATTTTATTTTTTTTTGGGTGGTGGGTGTGTGTCTTTCTAGGTACATGGCATGCTCATCCATAATGTATTGAAAGTGAGATCCCCCCTTCCCCTCCCCGAATGCATGATCGTCAGTGTGCTGTGAGCAAAAGACACATAAAAAATAAAAAATACCAACCTCGTCTTCATTAGTGTTTTTTTTTTTTTTACTAACAACCATAACTAACTGTAATCATTAAAATAAATAGCAATTAATCATAAAATCAGATAATATGAGAAATCTCTTTCAAGGACAGTTCCATTTTCTGGCCTGAATAGATGGAAATCATCTCAATGGGTAGACTGCCAGGTCGGCCTGACAGTGCTGATACACCAGAAAGGCGGTGAGAGGCAGATGCTGGAGCATTTCCATTGTGGGTGAAGCAGACCAGAAAATGGAGCTTGGCTGTACTAAAAAATACATACCAAATCTCAACAAAATCCTTATTAAAACTGACATAAAAATATAGGGGAAGTAACTTGTTCTGTTCAGGATTGTAAGGTCATTGCTGGGATTTTTTTTGTCCGTTGTGTCCCTCAAACAGGTGACAATCTCTGTGGATGGCATCCTTACCACCACGGGCTATACACAAGAGGACTACACTATGCTGGGCTCAGATGACTTCTTTTACGTGGGAGGGAGCCCCAGTACTGCTGACTTACCTGGCTCTCCAGTAAGCAACAACTTCATGGGCTGCCTCAAAGAGGTAACTATTTCAAATTAATTCTTGTTTCTGTGCTCTTGGTTTCTCAAAGTCATTGCTCTTTCCTGCCTTTTATCACACACTCGATGTCTTTTCCTGATGCTGAATTTTACACTGGTACTCAACAGCTCTGTAAGGTTAAACTTTTCAGACAGACAGAAGGAATCAGCTGCAAAACTCATGAGTTTATGGTCAGAATCAGGCTTCTGGTGCTTGGATTACAGAAAACGTACCCATGGTAGTGGTAGATGTGTCTTCCATAGGCTGTTAGCCATTTAGATGGAAGCATTAATATCTTCCAGGCACTGAGACAAAAAAAATAAATGGCTTCTGATTACTAAGCATCATTTTTGGGTGGAAAAAAATCAGAATCAGAAGCATATTTAGGATCTTTTTTAAGGTTTTGGATTTCACATCGGAATATAGGCAATGGTCATCTTAACGTGAAAATACAGAGGTTGAATAAACTGGGAAAATGAAAGTTGAGGGAACTATAAAATTTATGTATAAATAGGTGAGAAGAATGTGGCAATAATGTGGTGTGTGGACTTGAAGCGTACTGTGTTGGCAAGCCTATGTAGCAGAGCACTCCTGCATTGGTCAGGAATAGCTACCTGGCGTCCACAAACATGTTGTCTCCTGCTGGCTTCCTCTGTCATGTAGTTAATCCATAACTTTGAGAAAATTCACACATGGATAATAGAGATTGGACTGTCAGAATAACAGACTAGTGTTCCTTTAAAATAAAATTGATTAAAGAAAAACAGATGAAGCCTCAACCCAAATCTGAAACTTGGTGCAGTTGTTCGGGTGTTATGCGCTGCAATCAGCTTTTGTCTTCTTTCCTAACTCTTCTAATAGAATTTATGATGATCACTGTCATTAATGGGGATACAAATACTGACATCCCCAAAATGTGTTATGGAAAGCTTACTGAAAAATGACCTTAAGTTTTCTGTCAGTCAGCTTTCTAGCTAGTCTGGAATAAGTGTTTCTTGCAAGAGTTTTCTCTGTAACGTTGTGATTCTGTACTAATACTGTTTTCACAGGGTGGTAGTTCCACAGGCTTGGTAGATCCACAGCCAGGAGGGTTGTCATAATGTCCTCTTTGTATGAGCATTTAATATCAGAGGGAAGGCAGAGCTGCGTTTTTGTACAGGAGTCATGGAAACAGCGATGCTGAGCTAATGTTGTTCTGCGGCTGTAACTGCCTGACAAGTTACCATCCTACAGATGCTCGACTCGTGGTGGCAGGGGTTGTATGTTATTTGCCAGTACTTTGATGCAAGCCATGGCTGTCAGAGTCTGGCGCTGCTCTCCTGCCTGACCTCTGGATTAGTTAAGAGGGTGCACATATGCTGGAGAAGAGTGTGTGAGTGTCTTACGTAGGAAATGAAACTGCTCTGCTGAATACAGACTGTCATACAAATATCAAATCCTTCTGTTTTCATCTATAGAGCCTTGGGCCTGACTTTCATAGACACTGAGCATCCCAGTTTGATTGAAATCAAGAGGAGATACAGCTTCTTAGTGTCTCTTTAAATCAGGATCTTAATTTTATTTATGGATGCTATGAACATAACACTTAGTAGAGGCCATTTTTATGTGTGCTTTAAGTCAAACCAATGGAGCAGAGAAAGCAGTGACAAGAAAATCTTCAGCAGCTTTATTATTTATATAATCATTTGTATTCTATTAGCTTGCACAATGTGCTAAGAGCTGCTTACATAGCCATCCCAGGCTCATAATGCTCTGAGAAGAAAACCCCAAGGAACCACTTAAGAATGAGAGGAAGAAAACAGATAATCAGAATGTGCTTTGTAATCTTAACTTGACTAGGCAGTGACAGGAGATGTGTATGAGCAGCTGTCTAGACTTAAAGGCAGGCTGGTGCTGGCTGGTTTTGAGCCATAGTCTGCTTAATAGCAACCTGCTTTTAGTAGTGGCCTAGTAATGCTTTCAACTGCTGTGAAAATGTGCTCAAAATGTCCATTGCCTGGCCTCTGAGGAGGAATTCAATGTACACTATTCACCAAACATAAGTGTAGTGCAGGGTTGTCAGGGGGAGACACCTGGAAATGGGATAAATAGAGAAAATGTAATATTTCAAAAGGAAAATCCTGTTACTAATTGGCACTTTGCGTGTCCAGTCCATCATTCTTCCAGACCCCTTAGGCTGGAGGATGAGTTACCACAGGTATCGCTAGGAAGTGTAACGAAGCTGAGCGTTGTGCTTTTCCTCATTTCTGGTTTTGGCAAGTGGAGGTGATGGGGAGCTGTGATTAATGGAGAAAGAGTGGCCTTAAATGACTGTCAGAATCCTGTCAAACTCCAGAAGTGCAGTTGTAACACTGACAGCTGCATGAAGCAGGGTCTGACCAGAATAGGCAGCCTGTATGGGCTGAGAAGGGTTTTCATTGCATATGTAGTGAGTTATTCTCAGACATCAAAGCAGGCAGTGATTTCACTAAGTGGATCTTTGGATGAGTTGAGCAGAAAATAGTTTGCCTTGTGAAATTCCTCCCAGGGTGATTTTCCTCTTCTTTCCTTTGCTAGGGATGAAAACACTGATGGCAAAGGTAGCAGGATCAACCTGAGATCCACCCAGAATTGGGGGACTGTTCTTTTGAGTGTTTTCTTTGTGTTTAGTTCTGAAATGCTGGGGTATATCTGTGCAGTGCAATGCAATGCAGCATGGATTTCGTCCATGGACTGAAACCTGAGCTGGCTTGGGAAAGCTAGAATGCCTGTGGAGATCAGCATGACCCCCTGGGGCAGCTAGCTTTGATCCCTGAAGAGGCAGAACTGGGTTAGTGCAGTTCTTGTGTGCCTATAATATTTCTGGCTCCAGAACCGGCTACAGGGAACTTTACCTGGCTGCCTACACTGCATGGCACTGTATTTCCTAAATCTATCCCTATAGGTTATGTTTTAAATTCTTTTCCCTGTGGCCAGGAAGGATGCTTAGTCTCTCATCACCCAGTACTGGAGTAGCTTGAGCTTTTAAGAAAAGTATTCTAAGCTAAGGAAGTTGGAAAAAGGGGTGGGATAGACTGTATTAGCAAATATTGTTCCTTTCACTTCATGCTTTCTGGTAGAGCAAGGCTCTTTTTTTCCTGCCGAAATCCTAGCTGATTGCCTGTTCCCAGAGACATAGCACATCCCGCATGGGTTGCACTGCTGGTTGTAATGGTGGAGAACATTCTGCCAAGTGCTGTACTGATCCCTTGAAGGATGGTCTGTTCCAGCGCCTCTGCGTTGTTGAAGACTTCCCCTAGCGATATCTCGCCTTCCTAGGAAGGCAAAGGGATTCATGCAGGCTTTGGGGTGAAACTTTCCGCCTTCACCCTGTAATGTCTCTTATTTCATCTGGACTGTATCAGCCTCACAGTACAGCAACAACAGTGCTCACGTGATGGCTAAGAGGGCTCTTTGAGTGGAGCATTGCCTTCCCACTTCCTCTGAGATTACACGCAGGTGCTGAAGTGCAATGGGGCAGAGTGCCTAATGACCCTCTCTGCCCCTTTGCAGTTGGGAGGGGTTTCTACATTTGGCTGGGGTTGGTGGTAGGAGGAGGGGCAGCTCTGGCAGGGTAAGACACTACATGTGGTCAGAGTCTAAGCCTTGGCTAGGAGGAATTGGAGAGAGTAAGAGCGTGTTCCTGGCAAGGAGCTAGGGGTCTCAGGGCTCCTCTGCTACAGTATCTAAATCAGCCGTGGTGAAGATAATTATGTTTTCTCTGAATTGTCTCAGCCAGTGGTTCCTCCTTTCACTGCAGAATAGATCGTCCTTCCTCTGTTTTCCATAGAATCATAGAATCTTTGGGTTTAAGGGGACCTTTTAAAGTCATCTAGTCCAACCCCCCCTACAGTGAGCAGAGATATCTTCAAATAGACCAGGGTGCTCAGAGCCCCATCCAACCTGACCTTGAATGTTTCCAGGGATGGGGCACCTACCACCTCTTTGGGCAACCTGTGCCAGTGTTTCACCACCCTCATGGTGAAAAATGTCTTCCTTCTATCTACTCTGAATCTGTCCACTTTCAGTTTAAAACGATTACCCCTTGTCCTATTGCAACAGGCCCTGCTAAAAATTCTGTCCCCTTCTTTCTTATAAGCCCCCTTTAAGTACTTGAAGGCTGCATTAAGGTCTTCCTGGACCCTTCTCTCCTCCAGGCTGAACAACCCCAACTCTCTCAGCCTGTCCTCACAGGAGAGGTGTTCCATCCCTCTGATTGTTTGTGTGGCCCTCCTCTGGAACCTCTCCAACAGGTGCATGTCTCTCCTGTCCTGAGGGCTCCAGAGCTGGATGTAGTACACCAGGTGGGGTCTCATCAGAGTGGAGTAGAAGGGCAGAATCTTCTCCCTCGACCTGCTGGCCACGCTTCTTTTCATGTGGCCCAGGATATGGTTGGCCTTCTGGGCTGCAAGTGCACATTGCCAGCTCATGTCCAGCTTTTCATCCACCAGTACCCCCAAGTCCTCCGTGGCAGGGCTGCTCTCAATCCCTTCATCCCCCAGCCCGTACTGATACCAGGGGTTGCCCTGACCCAGGTGCAGGACCCTGCATTTGGCCTTGTTGAACCTCATAAGGTTCAGAGGGGCCCATTCCTTGAGCTTGTCAAGGTCCCTCTGGATGGCATCCCATCCCTCAGGTGTGTCAACATGCTACAGGTTCTGACTGAAGAGATTCTACTAAGTTGCTAGCAGTAATATACCTAAATCATAGATCCAAGTGCTGAATGTGTAGTAGTTCAGATTGTTTCTGTTTCCCCTTTTTTCACCAGAATTAAGTCACAGAATCATACAATAGTTTGGGTTGGAAGGGATCTTTAAAGGTCATCTAGTCCAACCCCCAATGTCGGTAAGGATGTCCTAAAGTCTCGTAGCATTGTTTTATATTTCTCTGTAGCCATCCTGGCAGTGTTGCAGTATACCCGACACTAATGAGGAACCAAATTGGAAAACAGAAGTAACTCTTTTCATGAAAATTTTAAAAGGCAAAGTATCCAAATAGGACAGTACACAGACATCAAACATGGACATTGCCTAAAACGTTGTATTTGCCTAAAATCTAAGGCTTTCTGTGCCTCTAGTCTTAAGGTAAATTGTTCTAGAGGAATTCTGGGTGGAAGCTGGCATATTTACTATCATGAAGGAAATCAGATATAGCAGTTGGATAGAGGGAGGTACAGAAGCACATCTGAGGAAAGCGTGCAGAAATGTTTCTTAATGGGTGTCAGGAAAGGATTGACAGTGCTTTTTAAGAGTTGGTGAATGGATAAACGGGGAGAAGCACTGCCTGAAGGTAGAAAGGGAAAAGGATCCGTCACTAGTTTTTAGAGACACGCATTTGGCCAGAAGGAGGTAAGACAAAGGTAATGACAGACAGCTACTTTTTGCCTGTACCGGAGAGTCTCAGGAAGGAGGTTTCAGTAATCAGAGTTGGAGGTGGAGTGTGATTGAGTAAGAAGTTTAGCCGTGTAGGCAAAGAGGGAAAACTGGATTTTAGTCTCCAATCAGTAGGGAAGGGAGAGAATCGGAATATTTCCTAGGTTGTATTAGGGAGCCAGCCATTCAGATTTGATTTACTTGGAGAAGTACTTAAATGGTACAGATGGAGGTGCTTTAGAAAAGCCTAAGGTGGTCCCTAGAGAATGGATGAGCATGAGAGAATTTATGAAATCTTCACATTTTTCTATCAATGCTTTATTAAAATCTCAATTCTGAAAAATGTTGATTGGTACTAACAGCTTGATGGAAGCAGTGAGGTTTGCATATGGGTGGAATATGGCAGAAATGATTGCAGGAGTCAGGGACCATCTGGCTGTGACGGGAGAAAGCTGTGAAAGCTTAAATCATTTCTGTCTGCAATTTAACTGCTAGGAGCCAGATTTCCAAATGGTTCATGAGTGTGCCCAGTTGGTCTATGCACATCTCGGATGCTATCTGTAAGCCAGGTCTTTTTCAGGCCTATTTGCATGTGTAATGTTAATGGTGATGTGATTTCTGTTTGGGGATGAGTTTTTCTGGTTCGAGTGTCACCCTGGGGAAGAGGCTGAAGGTGCAGATAGAGGACAGCCTAAAACACACAGGCAGAGAAAAACAGCCCAAGTGTGAAGACGGCAGATGGAGGAAGTTGCAGCTGTAACAGCCCCTTTCTAGCAAGGAGACCAGATAGCACAAAAGCATCTGGGTGCCCAAGACCAAATTCCAGAGCCCTAGGCATGCATAAGAGGAGAGTTAGGAATCAGGGGTGTGGGGAATTTCACTGATGTGCTGCAGAGGAAGTTACCACATGAATGGCATTAATTGCCCACACATGCTGGTCTGACACTGCTGCTCCAGCTGTTCTGTGTTGAGACCAGCCTGTTTCCAACTCGTATTACTTTGCGAATTTAATACTGGAAAAAGAAAGGGAGGGGATAGTGGTACTGCATAGAAGATGACAAAACATGTCCAAAGGCTGAATATGATTCCTCTCCTCAAAATATGTCTTAATCTTGCTTTCTGATTTACTCTGCCAAAGCATCCCAAATAGCTCTGATGAGGATGACCCTGTTTCCTAAAATTCCAGATCCAGAGACCTATAAAGTTTCTGGTTGTCCCTCAATCTTACATTTCCAATTGCATTACTGTTGCAGCTCTAGGCTCTGTGTATTGAGAGTCAAGAATATCTGTGCATTTTCTCTGTAGATCTGCAGAGCATCCAGTATATAGGCCTTCGTCATGTTTTTGAGCGCCCTTGTTGTAGAAACATAACACAGTGGCTTGGGAGATGTAACAGGGGAGACATTGGCCAACATTTTGAGCAGCTCCTTCTGAAATTCATGAAGGGACTAAGAAAAAACATATTTCTGGAAAGACTGAATTTGGAGGTGGGAATGCAGGCACTTGGAAACTGAGAGCAATATGGTACAAGGCAAGATGCTGAAAGAATCCTGAATAGATAAATAGGTGGGGAGGGGAAGATGATTCTGCTTTCTTATCAAGTAATGTTTAGAATCAGGAGGGGTATATGGTTGTTTATTTGGGCAACAGAACATTTCCTAGGCTGCCTGGTGGTTGTGAACACATGTTGGATGCTTGGGCATGAATCCTACAAGACTTTCTGCAGTGCACAGTGAAAAATACCTTCTGCTTTCTGGTATGAGTGTGGAGCATGACATGAAGCCAAGGGTGTGCAAGCGGCAGTCTGGACTGAGCATCTGAGAGCTCATCTGAAGCACTGTGCCCATCTGTCTGTGGGCTTTTTGACAGCACTGTAAAAGAAGTAATGTTTTGAGGATGTTTATTTTTAAACAAACATTTTCATCTTACTAGAGGAACTTCTGTTGCCCTGCCAGACCTCTGCTTTTCTGCCAGGAAGGAGTAGCATTGTACATCACATGTTTTGCTTGCCTACGTGTTTATGTGTGCACACCATCCTGTAACTGTAAAAGACTGGATCATGCCAGACTCTTTTCTCAGGAATAACTACTAGAGTGAAATTTACCCTACACACAATTGTAGAAGAAAATCTGTAATACCACTTATGTCAAACCAGGCATAAGTCTTCTGTGGTTCATGGTCCCAGTAACAACATTTAGCAGAGTGATGAATGCCAGCCTCTCTGGAGAAGGCACTTGATTCAGTTGATTTTGCTAGTAGCTATTTTAGGGAATCATTTAGCAAGTATTGGAGAAAAGAGGAATGTTTGTTCTGTGAACCAAAGTCAAGGCAATAATTCTAGCACAGAAAATCTACACCCATACTGTGAGCCAGGGGGCAAAGAAGAGAGAGGATACAGATATCTATGCAGCGTCTGAGTCATGGGAGATGGAAGGTGAGAGGTGAGCTTTTGTGATGCAGGTGGAGCATGCAGAGAGGAAAGCATCATGTGGCACAGTAATACAATGTCAACATTTTACAATTAATTCAACTGAAGGAGTTTAGGCATAGAGGAAAAAACTACCTAGTAGTCCTCATAGTCTCTGAGCTTGTTCCTATTTAATACTCTTTTGAGTGAATTTCCTTAACTTTTCCCACTTCCTAAACACCAAGAAAGTAGAATATCCCAGACTGAGACCTCCCAGGAGAATCTCAGATCAGAATGCCCCAGGCAGTTTGACATGACAAATGAGTATCTTTGATTTTGGAGTATATTTGTGTGTGATTGTTGTGAATGGCAAGGATCTCGCACAGAAAAGCTAATGGTACAGAGTTTGATGCACTATGACCCTATACTTAGTAAATACATGTACTAAAAGTCTGATTCATAATGATGAATAATATTAGCTCATAGGACCCTCCGTCTGAAGAGTTCAGTAGGTGACTTTTTCAAAGCAGCCTCAAAGATTTTGTCATCTTCCAAACAGTCAGCTAAAATACAGTACCAAAGGGAGTAAATGTCATTATCCTCTTCCTTCAAATCCTGCCACTGAGGCACAAATGGGATGTGACTGGGTTGGCATCATATAGGCTGCCACTGGTAGAGCAATAGGTAAAAGACGGACATCCTACCTATCACTCCATCTCTTTTTGTTGCTCTTTACTTCCTCCCAGCAGGGAGAGCCTACGTCTTCAGTACAGCCTAATAGTCACAACTGACTGATGTTCTTACTGGAGAATACTAAATGTTCCTGGAATTCTTGCAGCCTTATTTCTCAGGGGAATTTTCTTCTTTACCAGTAATATTTACCAATTTCTTCTTGTTTTATCCTTGATTTCTTTACACCTTCCTGTCAACCTGAGAATAGTACGAGCGTGACAAATTTCAGAAGATTACACAGGGCATACATAGGTTATTGTTAAAAGTATATCTTAACTTGCCAGTTGAACCTGTTGCTGACGGATAAAAAATGCTACCCTACTTTCTCTTAAGGGTCAGCTTGGTGAGGAAATGAAGAAAAAATCTAGAACAGACACTACTCCCAAGCAATCCAAGTAGTTGAGGTTGAGGCTGGGGACTGTTCAAATGAAGGTCAGTCCCAAATAAACAGTTGGTGTTGCAGCTCATTTTTGAATGTGAGCAAGGTCTGATGGGCTTTTCTTTTCTTCGTGCTGTTTCTGTTGGATTTCAGTCCAAGATATTAGGAACTGCATCATAAGTGCAGTGTATCTTAGGAGATTTCATCCATGTCTGACCAGAATAGAAAATGATCTTCTAGTTATGGACCCAGTTAAAATGTAAATTTCTACTGGACTTGGGGAAACTCTTTAATGAAGTACCTGTCACTCTGCACATTCCAGAGGCTAATATTTCACTTTCTCGTGTTCTCACATTTTAGTAAGGATTAATGGCCTGGCCCACAGGAACTAAAATCAGTAGTCTTGTAAGGTGTATTAGTGTGCTCCCAGTGCTGCAGCTTTGCTTTAGCTAGGGAGTTACTCAAAGCTGCTTTTCCTTACGTAGCTTAGCCCTTGCCTACCCTACAGAAGAAAGGCAGAAAGGCTTTTGCCAGCATTATTGCCTTGCCTCATGCATGACACAAGAAAGAACTTTGTCAGCTTGGCTTATTTGCATCCATAGCAAGGGTTTTGCTGGCTTAATGATATTGGATGAGGGTTTGTTGCAAAATAACATAAGCTAACCTCAATTATTGATCAATCTTTTTCATCGGATGTTTCTGACCACATAGAAAATGGAAGAGTAATGTACTAATGACATATCCATAGAAAGCATACTCCTGACCTGCCCATACATCTATGGAAAGTATTCCTCTCAAGCAGGAAAACAATTTGAAATTGCCTTATGAAATTAGTCCTTAACGAAGGTATTTATGAAAATGAAGTGCTAGAATTACTTTGCAATTAGTAAAACATGGGAGATCCAAAGACGGGAGCTGAAGTTTCACCTGTCTTTTGTACAGGAAGGTGGAGGAGATGTTATTTTAGCATCTGTGTACTGAAACAATCACTAGGCTCCTAAAATTTTTCTTTAATGAAATTGATGTTGCAAAGGCTCTAGAATCCTACAGCCGTCATGAACCTAGAAGTACAAGTTGCTTGGTTATTTTCATTCCTTATCTCTGTCCACAAATTAAAAAATAGAGGTTCCTGTTAAGATCACATTTGTTACAGTATAATATCTTGTTCTCCGTAACTTTTATCAGTAGGCAGACAGTGGCTTGCAGGCATTCTAGGTCAGCCCCAGTGCATACACTTGTTGGGGAATTAATTTAAAGGATAATTCACATATTAACAGTTCAATGGCATTGAACTCCTAAACTTAATACACTCTTAGAAAGTTTACAAAAGTAATTCATGGCCAAAGTGTGATTTAATAAAGCATATATGTAGATTGAGCATACATTTTAAAGCAAGCATTGATGAGAAAACATAGGTACCGAAACTTTCTACACAGAAGGCTTGAGGCATCTTTTTGCAGGGCTGTTTGAACTATGTACTGACACCATGCTTGTAAGCTAAAGAGAATCCACAGAGCTAGAACAAAGTGTGGTCTAACCCAGTCTAACTCTCTACGGCTGTCACTGGAACAGGTACCTAGGGAGGAAACTAGCAGCAGAGGTTGGTGTCACCACTGGGCAGTGTAGCCAGCAAGCTCCTGTGTCGCACCAGTAATAGACCACTCCACTGAATCTTGACTGAGCCATCCGCACGTGACCCTCTGTCCTGGCGCTACGGCCATCTGTGCTTGCTTTGCAGCAGGGCCGTCAGGAGCGAGCTTTTCTGTCCTGCACACTGAACCTGACTCTGCAGAGCCTCGGTGCCTGCAAGGGATGTGCCATGTCCTGTTGTTCGGGAAATGAGAGTGTTTACAGGTGTAGAACTGTTTTCATAGAGGCAATTCTAGAAGATGTAATGGGGACTAGAGAAATATAGCCTGTGCTTTGGGTATATATTAAAGGTAATTTGTAACCTAGGCCCTAAAGAGTAGAGATAGTAAAGCAACAAACTTTGCACACTTATGTGATCTAATCCATCTCTATTCATGAATGAGTAAACTAAGACAGGATACAGAATATTGATGGACAAACACAGCTGAGTCCAAAGCCGTCAGCAGAACAGTGGTGATACGGAGGTTACTGTGGCAAAGATTTCTGGCTGTCTTTTTCTTAGTCCCTCCGCCAAATGTAGTCCCATCCTAATGGACAGCGGTGCTCAGCTGCTGTGATCTTAACTTCATCTGTCCAAAGCCTGATGTTCTTGGCTTACAATGAAAGCAAATGAGCTGCTTTTTTTTTTTGCTTGGCTGTGTAGTTTACTAAGCTTAGTAAACTCTTGATTCAGGAGAATACTCAGGGAAAAACAGGAGTTATACTTTTATTTGTGACTCCTTAAGTTGCATTACAGAGATAGCTAAGGATCGGTCTCATACTGTCAGACAGAAAAAGAGACAAGAATGTCAGGACCTGCCATATGCTAATATTCATGAAAAAAACTCAACTGAAAATTTTATGAGAGATAAGCTGCAAAGCTGTGCTGTTTATGTGCATGTGTATAAAACAGGCACTGTCAGCTTAGGAGTGAGTAGGATGCTCATCACCAAGGAAGGTGAAGAGAGAATGTACTTTTTTGGTATGTAGGGTTTGAAAGGTCAGCAGGCAGAGAGCTAATAATATGGAGCATGCAGAGCTTAATATAGTCTCCAGTGCTATGATACGCCCTCTGACTCTTGACATAGCTGTAATAGTGATGAGAAACACCTTTCCTTCTGTATTTGAGTACCTGCTCCAAGCTCAAGAATTAAAAGGACTCTGCTCCCTCTGTAGCTGTGTCCCCCAATGCACTTTCTTTTGATGAAAGAAGTTATGCTTCTTTTGAAAATATCTGCTACCTTACCAGCAGGAACAGGCCCCACAGGGCTTGAGGCTAGAATTTCTTCTAACTTAACCTCATTTCAATCTGACTTTGGGGACTATTAGCAAATCCTCAGCCTTCTCATTAGTTATTTTTTCCTCTTCTTAGTATTTTAATTTTATTGCAGTCTTCAAATATGGAGGTACCCAGCAGTAAATATCATACTCTAGCTATGCTTTCAGGTCGTTTGTGGCCATTCAATCATGGCGTACAAGGGCTGGATCTAGACTTTTAGAGCTTTAATTAGAGGTGGTGTGTTTGAGTTTTTTGGCTGGGTTAGATTATTTCCCATTTGACAAGTGTCATCTCTTTGCGAGCAGCAACCGCTATATAAATCTTCTTGCCTTACTCTGAACGCTAGACTGTGGCTATGAAGTGTGCACGTATTGTGAGCAATGGGGAAAGACTGAGCTGCTGCTATACACTACAAAAATCCAGGCAGCTGCAGCTGCCAACGAGGGAGGCAAGAAAAGATGATGAGGTTTGAATGTTGAGCAGGTGGGCTGGACAACTCCTCCCAGGTCCGCCACTCCTGCAGCAGTGAGCCAGCTAGCTGTCAAGTGTGAGTAGGACAGGAGGAGACAGGCAACTAATGAGCAGCATTTGTTACTTGAACTGCATGGAAAAGGCAGCGGGCTCCATACGATACAACCAGATTTTGTATTGCTTCTGATTTTCTTTCTGTTCTAATTTCTTGTCATTGCTGCTCTCTGGCTTTGTTTTACTCCTGTTGATGTTGTCTGTTGCACTGAAATAGAATCATAGAACAGTATGGGTTGGAACGGGCCTTTAAAGGTCATCTGGTTCAACCCCTCTGCAATGAGCAAGGACATCTTCAACTAGATCAGGTTGCTCAGGGCCCCCTCCAACCTGACCTGGAATGTTTCCAGGGATGGGGCATCTACCACCTCTCTGCGCAACCTGTGCCAATGTTTAACCACCCTCATGGTGAAAAATGTCTGTCTTTTATCCAGTCTGAATCTACCATCTTTGAGTTTAAAACCATTACCCCTTGTCCTACTGCAACAGGCCCTGCTGAAAAGTCTGTCTCCATCTTTCTTATAGGCCCCTTTTAAGTACTGGAAGGCTGCAATAGGGACCGCCGGGAGCCTTCTCTCTTCCAGGGTGAACAACCCCAACTCTCTCAGCATTTCCTCATAGGAGAGGTGTAGAGCTTGTTTTTTTCTTGCTCCTCCCTTCAGACTGCACAGGCAGAATTCACTTAATTCAGAATTAACAATGGATGTATCTAGATCCCTAATAAATTCAATGGGCATAATGTAGGTATATGGAAAGATGCAATTAAAGCTCTGAAGTACTTATCACAGAGTTTTATACTCCTTGATCTACAATTCCGTAAGTGGAGGTTTTAGAAATGGTAATACCAGAGCTTAAAGATGAGTTAGGGTCTAGCCCCCACCCCTGTTTTTTGTAGGTAGCTAGACATAGGTATAGTAGCACGACGAGGTGAGTGTCTTTGTTTTAACAGGTCTTAGGGGAACATCAGGAGGATTGCTGTATTACATACGGTGGCTGCCAGTGACTTCACATCACCAGAAGAGAGAAAATTCAAATGCTCCCATTTCATAAGCAGAGATCTTAGCACTTGGGCACTTAGCACTTGAGGGCGAGCATTAGTTATCTGTGAACTGCATGGGGCTGATGACACACAACTGAACGGTAACAGTTGCATCCAGGAAAGCGGTGGTGCGTAGTGTGCGAGTCACCAAGCTCCTCTGGCCAGAGTGGAAGTGACCAAGAGGTGGTGCTTGGTTCTAGCACCCCAAGAGGTAGCTGTGAGTGGTGCCAGCAAAGCTTACTGTATCAGTGTCAGCAAGCAGAGGAAACACAGGGGTTTGGGTGTGGTGGCAGAGATAAAAAATGTTGTTTAGAGATGGGGCTTGAGAATGGCATAATTGTTCCTGTTAAATCTGTGCTTCTCTTTCTGATTATTAGCCATTTTAAATGGAATGGGTTTTGCATCTAGAGCAAGTCTCTGAACAGATGATTAATGGTTTTATCTGTAATAACTTTACATTTTATAGAACCCTGCTAGGAGTCTGCATCTGGTGAGCCAAGCTATTTAAAGCTGTGTTAATTCTGTTAATTGCTCTACGTTTATTTGGATTGCTGGCACCTGCGGGCTTTAGGATAATGTAGTGGGGGGGGGTTATATTCTCTCCCTCTTTCTAGCTGAGGAAAATGGAGAGGACCGTTTCCTCAGCTAGGAACAGCAGCCTTGGCAGAACATTCTAGTTGGATTGGTTGTCCTTGAGATTTCTGTCTTTTACTCCAGCTGAACGTAGTGAGGTGCCAGCCAGAGGCAAGATGTTCCCTTGATTGGGGCAGGAGGTAGGCGGACAACCTGCTTTTGCATGCACTTGCCATCATCAGGCAGTAGCAGCAACAGGAATGAAGCCAGTGATTTTAGAAAGCTGATCAGGTCCATCCCATTCTGATCCTGCTTCTCAACTGCCTGCCAGTATTAATTTTAGAGTTTGATTTTGGTTATGAAGTGCTGCAGTAAGTTTCAAGCCCTGAACAGATGTGAAGATAAGTATGCTCATGATTTCTGAACTTTTGTCCATCAAAAAGATCTGGGAGGTGAAGTGGAATTCAGAACACTTGAAGTGATTAAAACATTGCTGTGAAATGCTAGCAGGGCAGTGCAGTTATTTTCACGTTTCCATGGACAAACCACTGGAACAGTCTGGACCAGGCTCTGATGACAACTTTTTCCCAGTCTTTGGCTCTTGTACCTCTGGGAAGATTCTCTCATGGGCTGCAAAATGGGGAAGCGAACAGTTTCACTTGTACTGTTAACTGATGACTTAAACGTGCGGCAGATCCTGAAAGGCTTGGTACTTGGAGGCTTTTAGCTAATATGAGCTCAATACGGCTGTTATCTGAGTGGGTAAAAGAAGTGGCTATTTTGGTTTATATAGGTGCCAGTTCTCCCTCAGACCTCTAATATAGGTTTCAGTCAAGGCTTCAACTTCGGCAATGCTAGGACATCTTCCCAACAAATCAGACAACAAGATAAGAAGATCTATTCACACACTGTTACTTGTTTTATGTCTGTCTTCAAAACCACAGTTTTTTCTTGAGAAGACCGGTGAGACGCTAGGGTGAAATCTATCCTCCTTGTACTGATGATGTGACCACAGTTGGGTCAGCTGTTCTGCAGCTGCCATGTAACCCTTTATGACCACTGAGATAGATGTGGGTTGTAGTCTCCCACTGTCACATCACCCATCTTGAAGGTGTAAATAACTGTAAGAAAACCAGCTGTAGCACAGGGAAAAGCTTTCTCAAGAGTTTGACAAACCATAATCCTTGTGACTTGTTACTCCTGAAGTTGCTGTGTTTGTCATCTCTCTGAAATAGAAGCTGTTACTGGGGATGTCCAGTTCATTTATTCTACCCAGGTAATGGTTAAACAATCAATTGCAATATTAAAATGGGTTGCAAAGCAAAGCTTAGGAAAAAGGGTATGCTGTTTCATATTTAAGAAAGGGTTCTTCCTCTGCAGCTTCAGTGTCCAGCTAACCAGGCAAACTGTCAGCTGAGCACTTTCCCCCAATTTCCTAGTTTGTATTCAAGGGCTAATTTGTCCTGTAGTTGCCTTCATCTGAGATAACAAGAACACTGAATGCCTCTATTCTCCTTTACCTGAGCTTGATATGCCTGCTTCTCTCTCCTTGTCTAAGCTTGCTTCCTGTTATTCTTGACTGCACACTAGGACATCACATAGAAATGCAGTGTTGTCACTTCCTCTCTCTTCTTCTCCTTTTTTCTCTTAATATGTATTTCTAGTATGTTCTCTTAATTAACATATGTTTAGCTCTTTTGCCTTCAGGCTAGTTTTCCTGTTTACAACCTCTCTGACACATTTTGTGGGAACTTCACAAATCATGTATCACAGGAGAAATTAATTATGCATGTAACTTATTAGGTTAATAACTTTCATCTCACTGTGAGCCTCACATAAAGCTATACATTACACATTAATAACACAAATTACAGCTTTGACATTGAGTACATTTTCTAAATCACTTCTTCTATCCTTTCTAAGGAGTTTTGGGTCTGTGTGGAAACCACAGATGGTTTCCATATTGGTTTTTAAAAACTCTCTTCCAGCTCTGTTTCCCCATTCCCCCTGGAGGCTGGATTTGCCAGCGCATCCAGCAGAGGAGCGCAAATAAATGTTGGTGTCCCCTTTGGTTTTGCAACTGGAGCTTATGAAAAAGACTTGGTTTGTATGAGGGCATCTTTTGTAAGAAGTGCAGCAGATGAGCTTTGATGGTGGTGCCAAGGACTTATGACTAGTACTGGCATTGTATTTCAACTGTGGCAACCAGGAGCTTCCTTGGACTTGTTGAAGGCATCAGTAAGAGTGTGGACAAGAGAGTTTTGGTAAATGTAGCCTATCTTTCAAAAGTCTTTGGAATGTCTTTCAAGGAGGTGTCTTACCAAAAGGCCTTTCAAGAATTAAAATAAATGGGCAAAGAAGGTCCCTTCACAGAGGAAGAACTGCTTGGAAGGTAAGAAACAGAATGTAGGACTAAACAGGCAGTTGTCCCATGGGAAGGCCTCAGTGGAGAAGACCTCTGGGATCTGTGATGAGGTCTGAAGATTTATTCATGGAATTATGAATGGAAAGGGATGTGAACGGAGGCGGCATACATTTTGCTGAGAATGTGACAGTATTCAGGCAAGGATTGCCTGCAGAACTGCAGAGGATGACCTAATAATGCCAAATGACTGGACAAAAAAATAGCTGATTGTGGTAAATGTATGTAATATAAATTGAGGTGTATATATTGGGAGGGAGGGAAAATAATCCCAATTTTCCATATGCAGTTATGGACTTTGAGTTGATTCTGATGTTTTAGTAAAGAATTCTTTGAAAATATTTGCGTGGTGGTCAGTATTGGTCAAATAAGCACACCTAATGTTAGAAATTATTAAGAAGGGAATAAAGAACAATATAAAAAATATAATGATGTCATCAAATAAAACCACACTGGACAGCAGCATTCTGTACTTCTAATCTCAGAAAGTGGAGAAGGGCAACAAAGGTTATCAAAAGTCAGGAGAGAGACTTCTATACAAGGAATGGCCAAACAAACTGTGGTTCTTCATAACATAATTGACTGAAAAAAGATATGATAGTGGGACATGAAATCATGTGTGATGTGGGAGAGTAATCAAAGGGAACTGTCATTCAGTTTCTTTTCAAATAGAGGGAATAAGTGGCATCAAATGACAAAGGCAGGGTAAGCTTCTGAACAAACAAAAAAATATGACAGCAATTAAGCCATGGAAATCCTTGCCGTGGGATGTTATTGTGACTGGAAAAACTCACAGAAGAAAAATCCTTGATGGTATATACAATACAAAGACATCAGCTTCTGCATGCAGACTTTCCCAGCCCCAAGCTGGTGGAGCCTGTGAACTGGTTTTAGGGGAGTATTGCTACACGGCTGCTCTGTTAGACTTGCCTGGGTGTTTGAGGTGGCAGTTTTCAGAGGTAGGATGCTGGTCCAATGTACAATGGAGGATTTTATATTTAAATATTTCCTGATGTGGTCAAACCATTTCTAGGCTCCCTGTGTAGTATTTTTAAGTAGATAGTCCATTTGCTTTGCTTTATATTAACTACAACATGCTGCAACCCATCAGAGGCCGTGATACACATACCCCTGCGTTGCAAGTATTGCACAGTACAGTAAGACTCCTGAAGGCTTGCACAGAGCTGAGGGGGAAGGCAGCTGAGCAGCGGGGTATCAGAGGAGCAGAGTCAGTTTGGTGTAAGGTCTGATATACAGGCTTGTGCAAAATTAGACAGTAATGTGTAGATGTGGAAGTGAAATACATGTGCAGGAGGAGCTGGAGGAACAGAAAGTGAGGGGTTCAGAGGAGGCTGGTGTGCCCCGTGTTGATCGGAGGTGTAATGATGCCCATTTGAATGGAAACAAGTGTTCGAGTGTGTCAGGGGGGCTACATTTGAGGATGATGCTTTAAGTGAAAAGAGCAATAAAGAGGGCTAGATGAATCCTGGGTGTTTGCAGAGAAATGCAAGATAGGTTGGCTTCTTTCACCGTTTGTGATCAAGGCCCGCAAAACAGGCAGTCCAAAATGAGGATATTAACAAGTAGAGCTGTAAAACTGCCTCTGAGTTGTGTTGCAGAGGCATCTGCCTTTCAGTACAGAGTGATCTTACCATGATTAGAATTGGGAATTCTGTGAAGGCTTGGAGGGAGATTCATTTCCAGTTGGGAAATCTCTCCGGATCAGTATGGGCTGCAGTAGCAACAGACAGAAAGCTCCCAGGCTTTACCTTGGGCATGGGAATCTTTCCATCCAGGACTAATGTTCACTTTGTGATTATGTATATTTCTTTCCTTGTGGCTGTAACTGTGGAAGTAATAAAAAGGTTTTTTACTGCCCAGCTGGGCACTTTTTCGGAGTGCTGAATCTATTTGGGGTTGTCTTTTACAGGAGACTTAAAAAACAAGAAGCTTTTTTTTTTTTTACTGCATCAAAAATATGGACTGGTGCTGTGTAACTGTGTAAAAAAAAAAAAAAAAAGGTGGGGGGGGTGGTGGTGAAAAGAGACTACCCTACTGGGACAAGCTCCAGAGGATCATAGACATTAGAAATGGTAAACACCCACCAGGTCACCTTGTCCATCTTCTCCTGCCAGAAGTGACATTGTTCTTTTCAGTGTATTAACTCAGAAGCGTTTCTATAAAGAGCCATTTACCGTGGCACTGTGCTTGCTGTTTTCTGCGTCTGGTTTGCTGCTGCTAAAGATGTTTTCAGGACAAGTAAAAATTCTTCTCAAAACTATGTTTCTTTGCAGTTTGCATTTTCTGGAGCCTTAATTATAAAAATATAAAAAAAGCAACTAAAAAACAAGGAATTACCATTTGGAGAATAATATATATTAAATATAAAATAGTGCTATTTAGTTACTTAATTACTGACTTCCTCAACTAAGTGATCATGAGAAAAACCGTCAAACTTGTCCAAAAGACAAGTCGCAGGATCAGGAATGAGAAACCAGGAGCCATAACTCCTGATCTGTTGCTCAAGTTGGTAGAAAAAAAAAAATGCCTGCTACTCTCAAAGTGAATCTGCAGTCATCGGGCCGGTTGCTACCCAAGTGATTTGTGACATATAAGGGTTTCACAAAGTCAAGATTTTTCATACCGAAAGAACCATCATACCCAGCTAGCTCAGCCTTCTGGCGATTATCTAGTTCTCCCCACTTATGCATAGTTTCAGAGTGTTCATAAGCAAAATTATCAAGCCTCAATTTCTCCTGCGTTCCCCCATGTTAAATCTAATAACTCTGCACCTCTTTTGGGGAGTTGTGTTTTAACCTGCCTTGATGTGAAGGCATTAAAAGACAATCTGTTGCTTTCCTTGGTAAGTTTTTGTGATGTTTAATTGCCCCTTACTTTTAAAGGAAATTGGGCCTTGTGATCAGTTTGGAATTTGTCTAACAGTAGCTCCCAAATGTTGATTCTTGTCACGCACTTTTCTACTGGAACAAAGATGCTTCAGAAATCCAATGTTTTTCTCTTATTCACTATAATCAATTCCCTTCTTTATCTGTCTTTTGAAAAAATAAACAGGTGGAGTTCCTTGTCTTTTACTGTAAGGCATTTATTCTAGTTCTCAAATCATATTGAAGTTGCTTGATGTATTCTTTGCAATGTTTTAGACCCCTTTCTTTAAGAAAATGTGGACATTAGAATTATACCAAGGCTTTAAGTACGTATCATACCAATGCTGCGTGCAGAAGTATCATGCCATTCCTTTTATTGCTTACTCTAGTCATATATTCTGAGACTGGACTGGCCCTTTTGGCCATAGCGCTTTACTGGAAGCTCACACTTTCTTCTCCAGTGTTTCTTAAATTCTTTTTGAAGTTGCTGCTTTGCAGAGTGCAGCTCCCTCACAGCTTCTCCTTACTTGTTCTGTAGTTCATGGCCTGTCTTCCACAAACTCATATGTTTTAGCATTCAGCTGTGTTAAAATTTGTTTAAATTGAAAGAGCCTGGACTTCCACGCTCTGTGAATCAGTCTGACTGCTCTGTCTGTGAAGTTATTTAGTGCTCTGACAAACTTGGTGTTATCTTCAGGTGTTAGCTTCAGTGCTTTTAATATGTACTTCTAGGTAATTGATAAAATGTTTAATACTTTTGATACACACTTTTTATGGATCCTTATGATACATTAGAAATGCCTCTTTTCAGTATTGATACCCTACCCACAACTACTTCTTGAGATTTGTCAGCTGAGGACTATCTATCTATCTGTCTTTATAATATTATGTCCTGTTTTGTTCTTGTATGCTGTTAATTGAAGCAGAGCTGTCTTCTGGTGTTCAGTCAAATGCCTTAAGAAATGTTTCATCTTTTCCTTTACCAATGTCATTCAGATAATATCAGGTTTATTTCACAGGAATTTTTTTTACACAGGAAGGTCTAATGACATTAAGTATTGTATTCCTACCCTTTAATGTTTTTATTAAGCACTTTGGATAGAAGCTTTTGTGCTGTTTCCTCCAGGGTTGATGTTTCCTGCAGGCTAAACCCTTCTACAGTTATACATGTTGTCCTGTTTGGCATTTTAAAACATTCACACAACATTAAGACCCTTTTATTCTTCTGTTATCTTTCTGTTATTCCAAGATTAAATATAAACCTCAGTGGATCAGAAATCTCATTCAGCTCTTTTAAGACTTTGGAGCAAGTGACCCAGGTCTGTGAAATTAAAAATAAAGCGTATTTATTCCTGGTAGCTGATCAACATCCTCTTTTGTTCTCGTAGACTGCAAAATACTTTGTCATCCTCTTGTGATATAAGCAATTACATTCTTCATGTATTTATATCTGACAGAGTGTTGCATACTTCATAAATTTTATAAGCTGAACCTTTTAAACAAACCATTGCTTCCTTGGGGTTTTGATGGACTTCTGTATCAAGGTATAACCTTTTTTTTTTAAGCTACTAATACATCCTATCACGATTTAAAGGCTTCATTGGTTAATTAGATCACTAGGAAACATTGTACACTACTTCCAGACTGAATAGTTGGAATTTGGTTACCTGCCATACATGATTATTCTTTTGCTTCCTAAATTAAAGCAGACCTCCTCTGTCAGAGAACTTATCCCCATGCCAGGTTCCTGTAGCATGTTGGTTTGGATCAGTTTGTAAACTGACGTTTACAGCTGTGTAAACAACTGGGTGAAATAGGTGGAATTCATTGGACTTGCATAGTATAAGACTTTGAGACTTGAAATCACTGTAGTACTTTTCTGTGCTCTTTGAATTTTAACATCTTTTTAAAAGCACAGACAAGATAACAGGCCGCAGCATTAAATGGTTTCATTAATACTATATATGTAGTCAGTGTCTTTTCTCTGTACTTTCTTGGCATTTTCTTACTTAGACACTGAAGAATCACATTAGCCCTCTTAGCAACTGCTTTACAAAGGCATTTCATGTTCAATTGGTTATGCACCAAGACACACGCGCTCTTTTCATAGTCACTATTTGCAAGGCTTAGATATGGTTCCCATTGTATGAGAGTTACTTACAGTCTTTGATCCTAAATCTATAATCTAGCACTGGGCTGAACTGAAATGAGAATGTGTCTGAGTACATATTATTATATGCGTGTCAAAGTCATAAGTAAACTGAATTTTAGATATCTTCATGTCCTTTTCCAGAATCCACCTTAGATCTCAAGACTGCTTTCCAGTATCTGGAAGTCACTCAATGGTTGTAATTTAGCCGTGCTAGGACTGAAACTTTGGGCAGTGGCCTTTTCCCCAGTGCGCTGCCTCCAGTCTGTTTCTCTCCAGCACCTGGAAAGCTTTCGTAATAAAACTTCTTCCCTAAAATCAGAAGCAAGGCTTAAAGCAAAATATGCCTGTTTGCATATTTCCTGTTACTGCCCTTGGTTTTTTCGCGGAAGGGATCCTAGGACATCAGAAAGAACCTCCAGTCCTAAGTTTTTAGCAAAATGGTACAGGATGATCCTTATGTTTCTCCACATCAGAAAAATACCTTCAACTGCTACTTGCTACGTCCTCATTTCCCGGACCACACCAGCGTCTCCAACATAGTCAATAATCAATAGTAATTGTAGTAATAGTAATAATAATGTAATAGTAATGTTCCATTAGTGGCATAGATTTTACATTCAGCCTGGGAAAATGAAACTTGTTTTTAGAAGGCAGTGACTATGCCTCTTGCTCCTCTTATAGGAACACGCAGACAAGCTTTGCAGGGTGCGATTAACACACGGGCATTTATTCTCTTGCTTCAAGATAATTTAAGTGTTTAACTTTCTGGAGTATAATACTTCTACACAAGCAAGGAAGAATGTGGCAAGCAGCTGATGATCTGCCTTTAAGATGCATGTTAGCCTGGGTAGTACAAAACTAGTTGGTAGCAAAATGTAGAAACAGCAGTTCAGGACTTTTGGCTTCTCTGTATCTTTGTGAGGGACTAATGGGATCTTGGATGGATGTCTGCAAGCCATCTTTCCTTTTGGAAGCTCTTGGGAAATAATTCTTACCCTTAGCAAGTTGATAGACCCACATGCAAATGATGGGTTTGCAGTGAGAGGTGTCAGGCGTGTAGATGCCAGAACAATATGAAGTACCCGCATTTTCCAGGGCAAAGGAATTGTGTAACAAAATCATACAGACCCTATTGACAGAGTGACTGAGGTGTTAGGGAAATAATTTGCCTGTTTTGGTTACTATTTATATTGGTCCCAAAGTAAAATAGAGAAGTGTGGAGTAGCTGAAAAATGTAGCCTTTTCAAAGTGCAGTGCTCTAGGGGAAGAAAGAGGAAGAAAAGAGTATAGTACAGTATAGATGTTCACTGCCCCATTTTCACACAATATAAGGCCCAGTGCAGATAAATGTTTGGGGATCCTTATCTATGGAGGGTTTGAACTTTGTTCCGTGCCTTGGAATTTGAACAGAGGTGAGAAAAGAGATCCTGGAGAGATGGCTGTGCTGGCAGGTTTTTGCACAGGGCAACAAGAGAGGAGCTAAAAAAAAAAAAAAAGTTAAAAAACCCATAGTATCTTAGTCTACATGTACAGAGGCAGGTGCTACTCCCCAGTCCATCCAGACCTGTGTGGTACACTGTGCTGGTAACCTGACAGATGGTGTCAGCTGCAGGATGGTGCCATCCTGCTGATGGCACTTCTTCAGCAGACCCAGAGGGTCTTTGCTCCCTCGCTGGAGGAAAGGCTAGCTGAAGGCCTGCCTCTTACTTTGTCTGCCATTTCAAATACGAGGAGATGCCAGTGTCCCCATGCCCTTTGTGGGAGGGAGACACGGGCTGGGATGCAGCACTCCCAGGTGCTACCATTCTGCTATGAACAGTGACAGCAGCCTGCTACACTGACACCACTTTTAAGTTTTTGTGGACTAAGTCTACACAATATAAAATCTATCAAATATCTGTTTTCCTAATTGTATCATTATTTGAGCAGTGCTCACTTTTAAGCATGTATTCTCTCATATGTAATAACAAATGTTTTAGATTTGGGTTTTTTTGCTGGACGAGTGACAAAACCACAGAAAATGCCACTGCGGTTGGCACAGTTTACCTAACACATTGAAACCCAGGGAGTGAGACTAATGCCTGACTGGCATATGGAGACTGAACTACCTTCTGGTACCTGCCAGTGACATTCTTGTGAAACAGGGTCAGGGCATATTGGTTAGGGAAGATAGGTAGTGGGGAAAAACTGCATACCTGTAAATGAGCAATATACATTTGGTATTTTCACAGAAGACTTTAAACATCGGTGTTCTCATTAAAACACATTTTATCACTGAAATGAAAAGCTGAGTGAAATGAAGTTTCTGTGCCAAAGTTAGTTCCTCCAGCCCACATTTGTTTTCATTGCTGCTGGTAAGATTTTTTTTTTTTGATGGAAATCTCTCAAAACTTCAGAATTTAATTCATATATAACATTTTGATATTCCTCAAATCAAATTATTTCATATTAATTGTTGAGCTGACCCCAAATACTCTGGAGCCAGTTTAACAAGAACTAAATTTTTCTGTCCAGTGCAGTTCCATGTGCTGGTTGTACCACAGGGCCCTTGTGTCCCATTTTCCCACAGGGGTCAGAGTATTTGGTCAAGCTGCTTTGTGGCAGAACCAGTCATAGAACCATAGAATGGTTTGAGTTGGAAAACACCTTAAAGATCATCTAGTTCCAACCCCCCCTGCCATGGGCAGGGACACCTTCCACTAAACCAGGTTGCTCAAAGCTCTATCCGACCTGGCCTTGAACACTTCCAGGGAGGCGGCATCCACAACTTCTCTGGGCAACCTGTTCCACTGTCTTACCACCCTCACAGTAAAGAATTTCTTCCTAATAGCTAATCTAAATCTATTTTCTTTCAGTTTAAAACTGTCACCCCTCTTACTATCACTACAATCCCTCATAAAGAGTCCCTCCCCATCTTTTCTGTAGATCCCCTTTAAGAACTGGAAAGCTGCTATAAGATCTCTCCAGAGCCTTCTCTTCTCTAGGCTAAACAACCCCAACTTTCTCAGCCTTTCTTCATAGGAGAGGTGCTCCAGCCCCCTGATCATCTTCATGGCCTTCCTCTGGACTGGCTTGAGCAGCTCCGTGTCTGTCTTATGCTGGGGGCCCCAGAGCTGGACACAGTACTCTAGGCGGGGTCTCACCAGAGTGGAGTAGAGGGGAAGAATTACCTCCCTTGATCTGGTGCTGGCCATGCTTTTTTTGATGCAGCTCAGGATACGGTTGGCCTTCTGGGCTGTGAGAGCACACTGCCAGCTCATGTCCAGCTTTTCATCCACTAGTGCCCTCAAGTCCTTCTCAGCAGGGCTGCTCTCCATCCCTTCATCCCCCAGCCTGTATTTGTGCTTGGGATTGCCCTGACCCATGTGCAGGACCCTGCACTTGGCCTTGTTGAACTTCATGAGGCTCACACAGGCCCACCTCTCTAGGCTGTCAAAATTCCTCTGGATGGAATACCATCCCTCTAGAAAATCAACCACTCAGCTTGGTGTCATCTGCAAATGTGCTGAGAGTGCACTCAATCCTACTGTCCATGTCCCCGACAAAGACATTAAATAATACTGGTCCCAATGCAGACCCCTGAGGGACACCATGTGTCTCTTGCGATGTCAGGTAGGACACTGACATTGCATCATGTGAGAGTATTTTCTTAAAGAGTGCAGTCAAGAGGTAAAAGTGGGGACTGCTCTTGAAAGTAAATGTAATGCCTAGAAAATAACAGTTTTATGTTACGGTAAGTTCATTCAAAAGCTTTTCTGTTAAGGTTGATGAAACTAAACATGCCATTTTGGGTTGCATTGGCTTGAAGTGAAGCATTTCATTGCTAATTCTCTGTTAGAAAGCCATCCTGATGGAAACATTCACCCAGCCATACTGAACAGATCTGTTTCCTGAGATAGGACTTTTGTACTTGCGCAACCTTAGGTGGATTCGAAACACGATGAAATCACTAAGTGGAGCGTTTGGTTGCGAAGTCATTGTCTGGTACAGTTTTCAGTGTCTTGTGTAATAAGGTTCAAGCCTTAAATGATCAATGGGGCCATCCTAAAATAATTCCTCTCTGCCTTTCAGATGAAATTCTTAAGACACTTGACAGTAATCATTTCCTCACATACTTATCACTGAACCAAGCTAGACAGATTTAGCTTGTGCTAGCTAGACAAATCTGAGGTTTCAGGATGCATTTGGGAGGAGCAGAGCATTCTGTAACTGGTGAATGTCTATGTAAGCTCAATACAGAACTGAATGTAATTGAAATCAACTACTGCATGCTGGTAAATAAGCTTCTGTGATGATGATTTCTTTTTTCCTTTTTTTTTTAAACTCTAAAAAAGCTGTCAAACCTTCATTAGCTAGGAAGTTCATTTTTAAATTTAAGCTCTTCACATTTGTGCTATATAAACTATGTTAATGTAAGGTTTATTCTTCCTTTCTGTGTGTTGAACACTAGGCAAGTCTTTAGCTAGTCATTTCCCTTTTCTCATTCCCCTCCTCGCCCCAACATGGAATCATACAAAATAAAATTGGAATGGACCTTGCGAGGGTGTTTAGTCCTTTCCGCTTCCACTGTCCCAAGACAAAATCAATGGCATCTGTGTGAGTCTTGACAGTGATTTGTTTAATCTGTAATTAAAGGTCCCCAGTGATGGTTATTTCTCAGGCAGTCTCTTCCAGTGCTTCACTGTTCTTAAACTAAAAAAGCCTTTCTTAACATCCGTTCTAACACTTCCTTGCTGTAATTTTTGCTTATTATTTCTTGTCCTTTTCAGCATAGATACAAAGAATAGATTGTTCCTTTCTGCTTTGTAAAAGCCTTTTTTCTATTTGAACACTGTTATAATGTCTCCTTGCAGTTTTCTTTATGTTAAAAAGAAGCAATACTTTCAATCTTTCTTCTATTTTCTAGACCTCTGGTTATTCTCATTTCTCTCCTTGGGTCTCTTTCCACTAGTCCCACTCCTTTTTTAAAGTGCAATTCTCCAAACTGGGCATGATCTCCAGCAGAGCACAGTAGTGCTGCCTCCTATGCTTCCGTACATTCCAGGATGCTTCATTCAATCTACCCAATGAATAATTTTCTGTGTGTAGTTAAGTGTTTCTTTCTGCTGTCGTCTTTGCACAGAACTTTTGCACAGAGTCTTTTTCTCTGCACTGTGCAGGCTCAGTGTAGAACACAGAATTTCCTCATTATTACATATTCATGAATATTTGTAAAATACTGACATATCTTTATCCAGCGGCATGTCCAAGGTGCAAATAACTTTTCAGGACTAGTATGAATTATGCCTGTGTCTATGGCCTGTAGCACAAGGAAGGAGCATCATAGCTGACTTTCTTGGCTTCCCTGTCCTGCAGCTTTTATTCTTCTCTGTTAGTAGACCAGATGGTAGTTGAATAGAACGTGAAGGCGGAGGGCAGTTCAAATTTGTGCACTGAATCCACAGTGAAATGCCTTAAACGTTTTGCTGTGACACAGAGGTGAACTCTACTACTGTCAAGTATCAGTAGGTTACTTTTTCACCTAAGCATTAAGAAGGATCAGCTAGATTTTAGGAACAGACTGAGAAATCTAAGTACTTTCTCAGACTATGTCTTTTAGCTTTAGCAGTAAAGTCAAAATCAAAATGAGCACTTCTGCAAAACAAATTCTATCACCTCAAGTTAGCCACCGTGATACGAGGACTATATTTCTGAAAATATTTGGGATTTGATGGCTTTCTCACCATTGCTTAGAAAGTCCATGGAAAGGTGATATTTTTAAGAGATGCAGAAACTATACCTTATCTCCTGTGATCCCTTTCTTCCCTCATTCCAGAACTTGAAGCCTCTACAACAAGGAGAGAATATGACTTGACACTTCCACCACAAAAGAGCATTCATCCTCAAATCATAGTCTATGCTACAACCAATTCTACTTTGTCTTACTGCTGCCTGCGCTGTGCCTTTTCAGTAGATGAGGAAATTACTTTAGTCTTTGACACTAATATAGAATCCTTCAGCACCATTTCTTTTGAAACTATGAAGGCTTCTTCCTCCTGTGTACAAGTATCATGCCATTTTTCCCAAATGAATATATGTAATTTCTAATGTTCCAATCATGTTTGTCTCTCAGTGCAATTATGGAATCTTTGAAATCTTTGAAATCAAGATGTTCTCCAGCAGTAGACCAAATGAATTAGCAGTCAGTGTATCCCAGCATGGAGAATATAGAAATCCACCCACGTGATAAAATAAATACTGTCTTTATGTCCTTCTGTCCCTATTAAAAAGAAGGAACCCAAGAAGTAGGTCATTTCACAACCCTACTTTTCTGTACTTTGGATGCTGCAATGCAACACCAAGAATAAGTAAGGCTGTAGGGCATTTGACATCTTACTCACTTAGCAATCTTCATAGTTAACTCGAGAAGCAGTGGGCTCAGTATATGCAAAAACATATCGTACAATCTCTAGACACATATTAGAATCTCAATAAATAGCTGTAAAGCAACTTTTTTTTCCCCCAAAGTTTTCTTTTTCTTTCTTCTTTCATTACAGGTTTGGAATCTCTCTCATTTGTATGATATTTGGTTGGTTGTAAGGCAAAAAATCCTGATCTTATTCCAAAAAGGCATACATAGGAATGTTTGGTCTTTGTCTTCGTATATTCCAAAGATAAGGCAACAAGATGGACCTTGGTCTGCCTTAATCTGTTTAAGCTTGCTTTGGGATACCCTGTGAATTATTTGGGTTGGTGTTAGCTCTGCAGTAACTGTAAACACACTCAAATGTCCTGAATTCTCATGAAAAGCAGGAGCTTATTTTTTGACTTAAAAGACAGTTGTGACCACAATAAAGTATTGGGTTCTCTGTCCTCAGTGTCTGTTAAGGAAATGTTATTTTTCATCATAAAACTCTTTCTGAATAATTATTTTTACTGTCTTCTCACTAGACCAGTGTCGTGGTTTAAGCCCCAGGCAACAATTAAGCACCAGACAGACGCTCGCTCACCTCCTCTCCACAAGCTGAGATGGGGAAGCGAACTGGGGAAAAAAACCTCGTGTGTTGAGATAAAAACAGTTTAATAGGACAGCAAAAGAAGAGCAAACAACAATGGTAACAACAGCAATAAAAATAATGGTAAAGGAACATACAAGGACAAGTCATGCACAATGCAGTTTACCACCTGGTGATAAATAGCCCATTCCTGAGCCGTGATTCCCACTCCCAGCCAACTCCAGTTTCTATACTGGGCATGACGTTATATGGTAGGGAATATCCCTGTGGCCAGCCTGGGTCAGCTGTCCTGGCTGTGCCCCCTCCCAGCTCCTTGTGCACCTCCCCGCTGGCAGAGTGTGGGGAGCTGAAAAGTCCTTGGCTGAGTATAAGGAATGCAACTACTTAGAAACAACTAAAAACATCAGTGTGTTATCAACATTATCCTCATACCAAATCCAAACGCAGCACTATTCCAGCTATCGGGAAGAAGAAACAACTTTATCCCAGCTGAAACCAGGACAACCAGCTGAAGAAATTCCACCCTGCCTTTTTCAGCCCTTTTTTACGGGCACCCTGCAGGCCTTCTCTTTTTCTTTGTCTCCTACTTCAGGGAGTGTTTCTCTGTATCTTCCTATAATTCTTTTGAAGCTAAATCCATCTTTTATCTTCTGGAGTTTTCTATAAAACTTGAAGTTATTCAGAACCTATAATTGATTTATAAGGTGGAAAAAATTTTGCAGGGAAGCTTGAAATAGTTCTGCCTTATTGTTTAAGCGTTCTACTCGCCCTATTCCTATTTTTAGCTGGATAAACACATGTTCTTTGTTAAACGTTATTCAGATGAACTGTAGGATTGCATTAAGTTAGCCAAATAGCACAAATCATATTTGAGTCTTATTTGTTTGGTTTCAGTTACTTATCATCAATGTTGATTGTATTGTTTTTCATGACAGGTAAATTAACTCCTGCAGTGTGGTGAATGGTGATTATGTTTATGTAAACACCTGAATACAGTTGTTATCCCAATGAACCATCAAATATGTTTAGAAGAGGTATGCATAGTCCACATACAGTTCTTTAAATAAGTATAGGAGCTTTAGTTGCAGTCACTGACGCCTTGGATCGCTGCATGCATAGTCCGTCCCAAACACCAAGTAAAGCATTGCTGTTGGTTGGGGCCAACTAGAAACACGTAGTTCTGGTAAACCAGCTGATAAACTGATTTATTAAGCTGCAGGAACTTGTCTTTTTTGTTGCAGGTGCCTTTAAGGAGGTGTTAGAAAGGCTCTAGGCTGAGTGTCTCACAGTTAGCCATCCTGAGAAGTGATATGGGCAGCCTGTGATAGAAAAAAAGCAATCAGTGATATACAGGATGCAGAAGGCAAACAACATGGCTGAACTTCAGAAGTGCTCTTCATAGTTGCTAAACTCACACACCCTTCAGATTATTGCCCTTTCTTATGATGGTCATCATCTAATTCACCAGGCTACCAATGGCTATTCCCTTTTGGAGCATGCCTCTGACCGGCCTGCACCAAAACCCATGTTTGCTGCTTGATAGCACCAACTTGGAGAGGAATTTTTATATTGGCTACTGGCCAAGTCTTGTACATTGTTTTTCCTCACTTTTGTTGCTCCTTGTCTATCTGCATCTTCACTTGATTGCAGAGAGACGCTTTTCATCATTGTGAAAAGCTATATGATTAGAGCTCTCATTAACCCATGAGTGAAGCTTCTTATAAGTTTAGCTGGAAAAATTCCTTGAATGCTTCAGAATTGCAAAGTTGCCATTTTTCAGAAACCTCAAAACTAGATTGCCAATTTGTTTTAGCTCAGCTTAAAACAAACTCCTCTTTCTCAGCAGATTTAAAGGAAACCCAATTTACTGTTTATCTTTTTATCCCTGCAAATGTCTCGTATATCATGGAATTCTACTGCTGATTCTCAGAGACTGTGTGTATCTGGACTAACCCCATCCCTGACCATCCATTTATACTGGTCCATTTCATTAAACAAAGACAGATTGAACACTCAAAATATTGCTCTGTTAAAGTGTGTTCAGAAGCAGTTCCCATGGAAAAGGGAAAACCCTTTTGTTGTTCCAGTTTTGTGTTTGAAATATTAAGATCGGAAGCATAAAGGTTACTTTTCAAATGCTCTGTGCATGGCTTGTGCCAGTCATTTTCTTCCCTTTTCTGTCTTCTATCTTCCTTCCAGGGATAACTGTAAAGTAGATGTGTGTGTTCCCCCGGCTAGGAATCATCTGCCTGACTCTTTTAGGCATCTTGACTCTCTCTGATACACATATTGGGCATGGGACAAAATCAAGCTGGTCTCTAAACAGGCAAGATCAGCTTTATTCAGAAAGCCATCTAATAAAAGCAGGCAAATCATGGGCACTGCTTTCATTGCTGTGTTTATATGTTATGGAAGCCATGTCCCATAGTGGCACTAGAAGGCAATGTCCTAGTGAGGGGACAGTGCTCTGAGTCAATCATGGCCTCATTTGGAGTTAGAGGTATGGCTTTCAATCAGTATTTTGATATATCCTGAAAATCTCTCAAGTTCAGAGACGGTTGGTAAAATAAGAATACGAGGTAGGAAGTGTTATGCAGATGATAGGTTGTACTGCTGGCAGACAGCTTTCTCAGTGAAAATGTTCCTTCTCTGGCTTGCAGCAGGTGACTCTCCAACAAAGTAGTCATCGAAGCTCATATGTTTAGAACTGTAGAATCAAGTTGCTTGCCCTAGGCTTTTTAGTTGCCTT
>NW_010559564.1:13845-19132 GCF_000687285.1 Phaethon lepturus | reverse complement strand
AAGTTCCAGCTTGGGACACATCCATAAGTTGTGGTGATTTCATCTAGATGTACTCTTATACATACAGGGACATTGTGGCTCTAATGTGTGCATGGAAACAAGGGATATAATATATTGGTGGATTTGACTTGCCTGTGCATTGTAACATTATAGCATGTCCCCAGCAGTGTAGCAGTAGTGCTCCTATAACTTCTCATGTAGAATATTTGCTGTTATAAGATTTACAGAAATTAATTGATCTCAAAACTTGCTTTTACTTGATCATTACAGTAATTTCAATTTGTTTATAGGAACATAGTTTTATGATGATATTAAATGAGTTGGGAGCACGACTGGCTATTTCTTCCCATTCCTGTGACTTAATTTTAAGCTGCTAGTCTAACATTCTTGAAATTGTTTAGCAGACTATAAATGATAAAGTGAACTATATAACAGTTGTTCAGATGTCCACCTATGCATGACCTTTAAGAACATCAAGTCCAACCATTAACCCAAATCTCCTGGAAAAGAACTTCTAATTATCTGTAGTTCATCTTGAACCTTGAACCTGATTTTAGTATAACTTTACATGTTGGATATTGTCTAAGATTTTCAGTGGTACAGGAAGTTAGGTCATTGAGACCAAACCCCACAGCCTTGCTGTCACCTCCTTGACTTGCTGACTCAGGTTACGAGGAAGGCACAATGGTGCAGCTCGTGCTGTGGTGCACGCTGGCTGCTGCAGAGGGGTGAATGATTACATCAGCTGCCAGGAGGAAGTTCGAAGATGGGAAGATCTGATGGAACATGCTGGAGGAAGGCTTCTGAAAAGAAGCAAACCTTTCTAGATACACAGTTAATATACCATGGGTTCATTTTGGCCTAATTTCATTGCAGGGTCTGTAGTTCATTTAAAGTAACTCTGCTAGCATAACACAAATGTGTGCTGGGTTTTTATAAATGCTGCTTGAGATACTCTTTGGATCCACAGTAGATAGGCCAACATCTCCCACACTTCCACATAAAAATCTGAGTTCAGAGAGATGAGTAGAATGCAAATATTTTAGTAAGTAAAATGTCAATGGAAAGATAGATGGTAGAAAATGAATAATCCTTTTTCACATAAAAATAAACCACACAGCTATAACCAGTACAAAAGACATTCAGAACTAGAGGAAACAAGATGGCACTGGAAATAGCATAGATTTCGCAGCTACTTTGGAATTCTGTACAGAAACCACACATAACACATTCCTTCCTTCTCTCCCTTCTTCTGTTTTTTCTTTAACTGCATCTGGTAACAGCTATAGGGACATCAATTATTATTGTATCAAAGACTAAAATTAGAAGTGCTGCACAAAGCAAAATACAAATGGCTAAACAGTTTCTGGCTAAAGGTGTATAAGGGGAGAAAAAAACACCTCATTTCTTTGCCTTGAAGCCAGCCAAAATAGCTCATCTGTGCACAGATCACTCCAAGGGCAGCAGGGGAAAAAACTGCATGCATAAGATTTGCCAAACCCTTATCATGTAGGAAGTGGGAGCAATAGTCTGTAGATTAGCATTGTAGTCCGGGTTATCAGAGACTTAGCTTTGGTTCCCGAGTTATCACAGATACCTTGCAGTTAAGTAGCCTAAGTAGTTTTCCTATGCCTCAGTTGCCCATCAGGTAAAAATAGGGGTCTCTTACAGGGCTGTTGTGGGGATAAATACCTAAACCTTGTTAAGTGCTTGGATTATTCAGTAATGAAGCTTGTCTAAGTACCTCAAAGCACTGTTTAGGCTGGAATGTGTGTATGCTGCCTCCCTGCACCAAGGACTTTCTTAATAACTTGCTCCACTTAGCCTGGAAGACAGAGGAACCAATGCACCTAAGGAGATGGAAAGATCAGTGGTGTGCTGAACTTCACTCGTGTCAGAAACAAGAGATGCTTCTTGGCAGAAGACAATTCTTTGTGCTGCGGCTGGACAATCTAAATGCTTGGTCTAAGGACATGCCAGGGAATGAGAGAAAACTGCCTTATCAAATTCTCCATATGAGAAAGGAGGCAGTGGTACTTGTAAGTGGGAGTATTTCTAGAATTGAGACTTCTTCATGGAGGTCAGACATACAGGGACAGGAACAAAAAATGGAAGAAAAACGAGGCAATAGGAAATAACAACAGAAGGATTTTTCTTTTTGTAGATTATATAGCTCCAGACATAACTGGGGAGTTGGAAAAGGAGAGGGAGAATATGTTGGACAAGACAAGTGGGAGAGAGTGGCAGTAGTGGCTACTGGAACAGAGATGTCAATTTATTGCATTTGACTAGTGAAAGACTAGTGTTGCGGGTGAAATTGTGCAGAGGAGATCACAGGAAGATCAAAAATCAGAAGATTTAGTTTGCAGCTAAAAAAACATTTTGTGTGAGAAGATTTCTGTATTAGAACAGTCAGAGGAATAATAATTATTGAAATACTTCCCTCCAGATGAAAAACCTCTGAAAGGAATCTGTCTGTCTTACCAGAGAAAAGAAGAGTGCTATAGAGATAACGGCTTTTTCAAGGTTAAAGGCAGAGGTCACGGTGGTGCTGTAAATTCCACTAGCTTCAGTCGTCTGCATCAGGCCCCAGGAGGAGACCTCAGGCTGTCTGCATGCAGTGAGCCAGGCTCTCGCATGGGCAATAAAGCCATGCCTTTTTTGCTTAGTCGTGATAGTGAAACGTGCATTGCAGGTAAGTGTTTGGCTGTGTAGGCAACAGGTTCCTGAGGTAAAAATAGTTATGGGTGGGAGATGTGACTTATGTGGAAAAATACTTACGGATGAGACAGTCAACAAAAGGGAAAGCAGTGGGAATACTGAAGCTGCACCCAGAAGAATGAACCGGAATTTATCTAATCTAAAATTACCAAAATTTTAAGGTACAGAATAATCCTTAGGACAAAGCATAAGCACAGAGAGTTTCAGACTGGATTTGGAAGATGAAATATTCATAAAATACTACCTTTGAGAATCTCAGGGATTAGAGTTTTTACTTTGTTTTGTGCTTTTATTTTCTTTACTTTGCTAAGACAATGCAGTTTCATAGGAAAGAAACAATGAACAGAGCAACATATCATTTCATCTCACCTCCTGTGTAGCACTATATTTGGATAGGTTTGGTAGCTGAGGTTTTTCTTTGGGTTTTTTGAGGGGGTGAGCAGCAAACAGAATGTAATTTTCCCCTGGTTAGTCACACTAGCAAAAAACATGGGCAATTCGGTGTTTAGCTGTCAGGTCTATGTACTGTTCCTGTACAAACCTTGTGTAGTAAGAATTTAAGTAAATACAAATGAAGTATTGAAAGCATAAAGCATCTGGAACATTTTAAAGATGCACTGAAATATAATGTGATTAATTTCTATTGTGCTAATTATACCTGTTATGAGTTAAAACAAATTCCATTTTGCAGCCATTGTTAGGTAACTTGTGGCTTTACAGTTCTCTGAAATGCAGTTTTCTATTCATGTGGTATATTTAAAATGTTACAAGACAAATTACAATGCTTAACTGAAATAGTGCCAAAAATCTTAAGCAAGTTATTCCACTAGATAAATAACTAGTGTAATGCTTACTGTTGGTTTTTTTTTTTATATATAATCAAAAAGAAATGGTAATGTAATGAGCCAGGGCTGAGCAGGATGTGGTTTTTTTCTGGTTTATGATTTAATGGAGATGCTTTGCACTTGTAGTGATGTATCTAAGATCATTTTGTGAGCTATTACTCCTGTGTAGTATCTTGTACTCAACAGTGCATTGAGCTTTATGCTGCATGGATTGTAGGCGTAGCGTATCACTGAGTTTGAATGCTCTGGCATATGACAGCTCATAACAGGGGCAAGTGTCATGGCAAGTTTTTTTACAAACAGCATTGTTCACAGTCCCTCAGCAAAACAGAAGGGGAAGCACCATGTCGTACTTGTCGCTAAGTGTGGGTCTGGAAGAGGTACGTAGGATGTCTTTGCCTATTGCGAGCCTTAGGATGTGGATGTGGGGTTTCATCTCCACAGGGAGACACTTTGGACCCTGGCAGTGAAGCTGCAGGGAGCAATAGGAAAGCAGAAATCTGCTGTTTGCCTATTGAAGGGGAATAAAGAGACTTCTTGGGTGACTCCCAGGATGGTTGCCTGCCTGCAGATCTGCTCCAGGTGCCCCACAAAATAGCTGTCATGGGGAGAGAGCTGCAGGGGATGGTGGCTGTGAGAGCTGTGGATGTGCCTTCTGATCCTCCTCCAAATGCAATGGAGCTTTTACTTCATATTTTTCCGCTATCATGGGTTTACAGTGCAATCCAACTCCTAGTAATTATGTAAAAATTAATCCTGTCTTAAGTACATATGGAGAAAGAAGACTTTTACTTAAAAGACTTTGTCTTTGTCCTTTTTTTTAGCATTGAGTGAAACTACTACTAACAAAATGAAAACAGTTATGTAAGCTTTGTTTTAATAAATTGGTCATTGGTTGCATATTGTAATAGAAATCTGACTGCAGTTAGCAGAGCCAATATTTGAGTCTAATTTCACCCTTAATTTGAGAACTGAAGTGAACTTGAAGTCTTACAAAGTAGAATAGAAATCTCTGGGGAAAGAAGTGTAATGTTCTCACCAACAAATTCATCAGACTTTGCAAGAACCTTGAAGAAGTTCAATTAACTTAATAAGATTTCTGTTTCATTTTCTATATTGTTTCTGAGACAGAACTGTCCACAAAATAAAAATTATATAAAAAAAAAAATCCATATCAAGAAAATCCCTCTAAATAGTTTGTGGGTTTTTTTCACACAAACACATGAGAAAGAAAGAGACGTCAGTTCAAGTTGTACTTATGTACTTACTTTAAATGCAGAAAATACCATGAACACTTTTTTTTTTCCCCACAGAAACCTCCAATTCAGTTTTAATGGTGTCTTAGGTACTGGTAGATAACTTCTTCAGGGTTTTTTTGCATTAACCCTGTTCAGCTGGAAATACACATTGCAAAAAAGAGAATTTTTTAAAACATTAAAGTTCAAAAAACTCCAACATTTTCCATGAAATTTAGAGGATTTTATTGCCTATTTACTCATGCATTTATTACTTGCCATCTCCAATATTAGTAGGCTTTTTCTCCTGAAATATATAATTTTGGTTTTGAAAAAAGTGAAGAATTTTAAGTTAACGCTTTCTTAGATCGCGTTATACTGTTGAGTTCTGTGCCATGTAATAGAATTTTCATGTTGTTTTAGCTGCATAAATGGGTCAGAACCAGTCTTGTTTAACAAATATGCTGTCATTCAATTGTCAGGGTA
>NW_010559564.1:11525-13814 GCF_000687285.1 Phaethon lepturus | reverse complement strand
CCTGCTGAATAGTGCAAGCTCTTGCGTGTTTGCTGCATTACTTCTATTATAAACAGTGTAAGTAAGTCTACCAGGGCTTTGCCCACTGAGCGAAATGAGTCAATTAGATAGGACTTCAGCGTTGGGCTGGCAGTGGTCTCTCCTAGGCGCTCAGGTGCTGCCACAGCGAGGGCTACCTCCACAGCCAGCTAGCTGCAGTCTCCTCGGGCTGTTGGTAGTGTTCAGCTCCAGCCCTACCCTAGTCGTTGCAAGAACTAAGCATCTTCCACTTTATTCAGCCATGTTTCTATTTCACAGGAGCATTAACTAGGACAGCCAGTCTAAGGACTGTCTCAAGCTGTGGATCTTTCCTTCAGTCTTGGTGGTGTCTGTACGGGCAGCAATCCCTCCCAGGAGGCCTGAGTTGGAGAAACCAGCATCTCTGCCTTGTGTCACTGCAGGCTGAGTAGAGCCATCAGTGTCCTGTGATTGGGGTCACCCTAGGAACCCTTGTCTGGCTCAACTGGTTGCTTTCTAGAAAAGTATTAGGGATAAAAACTGAGAAAATAAACATCTCCACCCCACCCCCACCTCAGAGTGATATATCATGATGTATCTGAATCCACCTTGAGAACAGAAACGTGATTCCAAGCTGGAGAGCTGTGGGTAGCTGACACAGGGGTAAACACAGTTGCATGCCGGAAGGCAGGAATTTGCAGGTCTCAAAGTTCACTGGACACATTCATCGTTGTATTTGTAACCAGCCAAGTATTTTGCTGGTATAAGAAGGTGTATGAAGCCCATCACAGCATTATATTTAAAAAGGCCGTAAAACACTGTGCAATGAAATATATGTTGTCCTCAAATGCCTTGATGCTATCATAAAGCTATTCAGCTGTGATTCTCCCTGTTTCAGTGCCCCTTAGGCAGGCATGTAGACTGATAGATTTCTTTTCTTTGTCGACTTTATATTGTTAGCTGGAGAATTTATAGTGCCAATTTTTATGGAAAGACTTGCATCTGTAATAATAAAATAAACCAGTTTTTAGTACTTAAAAAAAATCTTCGGTTTAAATAACCAGTGTCCATCTCTGTTGGCCCACAGTTCTTATTTCTTTTCCTTTTTTCACTTAAATGGGTGTGGAATTGGAAGGAAGAAGTTTAGGCATTAAAATGTGCATTCCAGCATTATTTGTTCTGACCTGACTTTAATATCTACAAGACTAGGGACAGAAAACCAGTTAAATTGTCTACGAACATCTAAGAGCTATAGACAACAACCCCAGACTTTTGCTTTTAGCTATTGATAGGGCTAACCCCAGCATTGGTTATAGTGTTACAAAATAAAATCTGCCAGAAACCCAGTTAATGGCATCTTTGTTCCTAACCTGTGACTTTGTAGAAGTCCTAATACTTCATGTTTTAAAGATTAATAATGTAGCTAAAGTGAAAATAATATTTTGGAAGTGGGGATGAAACAAACTCTTCGCTTTTTATCTTTCCCCAATGATTTGCAGGCAAACACAGCCCCAGGCAACTTCCGAACTTCCATAATTGCATTGAATTCCTTGTTAATTGGGCTTTTCTCTTGCTATTGAGTTCTTTCTTGAATAATGCCTGCTTTATAATGATTTGCGTGCAGACAATACATGTAGAGATTTAATATGATGAAGGCTGTGGCTCCATATAAAGATATTTAGCCCTTAACTCCCATTGAAATCAATACCTTTGCAAATCTCATTATAAGTGACTTAAAATTAATGCGCATAAAATAGGATTACTATTAAATGTTTAAAGGATAAAAAGAGAATAGTGACACTGTTCTCCCCTCAAAAGTGATTGTAAAAATTGTATCTTTAGAGTTGCATGATAACTGTTTCAGAACCTTGATGCTTTTTATATCATATCATGTGTGCTCAGTTTGAAAATAAAGTTGGTGGCTGCGTCTGCAGACTCTACAAAGTAGAAAGGAAACTTGCTTCATTTCCTGCTTGGACTTTATCACAGGTAAAAAATTCCTGTCTTCCCCCATCAGACTCTTCATGATGCCTGTTCCTTCAGTGACAATGGGGATAACAGTTTGTGATTCACTAGAAGGTAAAGAATCCAAGTTACTTTCTCATAGCAATTCAGAGTGAAGTGGACTAAGGAGGGGTGAGCAGTACTTTTTTTGTTCTGAAAGAGGCTGTGACATAATTAATGAAGGAAACAGAGCTGCTGATGCAAAATGTGCCTTTTTTTTCCCAGAGCGGAGTCATATGCTCAGAGCTTTTGGCTGGTACAGGAGTGCTGGCAGCAAAGCCTGCATCA
>NW_010559564.1:0-11338 GCF_000687285.1 Phaethon lepturus | reverse complement strand
ATGTTAAACAAATAGAATCATAGAATAGTTTGGGTTGGAAGGGAACTGTAAAGGTCATCTAGTCCAACCCCCCTGCAATGAGCAGGGACATCTCCAACTAGAGCAGGTTGCTCAGAGCCCCGTCCAGCCTGACCTGGAATGTTTCCAGGGATGGGGAATCTTCCACCCCTCTGGGCAACCTGTGCCAGTGGTTCACCACCCTCACTGTGAAAAATGTTTTCCTTCTATCTACTCTAAATCTACCTTCTTTTAGTTTCAAACCGTTACCCCTTGTCCTATCACAACAGGCCCTGCTAAAAAATCTGTCCCCATCTTTCTTAAAAGCTCTCTTTAAGTACTGGAAGGCTGCAATAAGGTGTCCCCAGAGCCTTCTCTTCTCCAGGCTGAAAACCCCCAACTCTCTCAGCCTGTCCTCACAGGAGAGGTGTTCCAACCCTTGGATCATTTTTGTGGCCCTCCTCTGAACCCACTCCAACAGGTCTATGCCTTTCCTGTGCTGAGGTGCTCCAGAGCTGGACGCAGGACTCCAGGTGGGGTCTCCCCAGAGCAGAGAGTACAGTTTGTCTGTACCCTTCCTCGTTGTTTATTGGTCCATTCCAAATTTCTCAGCATCGTGGTGACTGGCTTTCCTTGTAGTCAAAAATGCAAGGCATGTTGGCCAATAGTCATATATGGAATGATGTTCCATATGCCAGAAACCGCTATCTCAGGTGAATGGAAGAGAGGTGATAGCACTGTCTTTCTGTGTTATCATAGCCTTTTACAAGAGTCTTTCATTGACATCGTATGACACTTCCCATTGTAAGACTTTGTTTCCAGAGTCCAAGGTTGGAACTATGTTTCTTTAGTCAGTTTCCTTGACGTCAACAAGTATTTAGTGAAACACTACCAAACGACCCTTCTGTCATACTAGTTTGCAGAAAGGTTGATATACTGTCCGTTATTCCCTGACCTCAGGGAGGACCATCTACTCGTTCCAGCACTGGAGTCGGTGGTTGTGGTTGGCAGTTATAACACTTCCTACCAGAATTCCTGAAGATTTTATGCATTCCCAACACCCTGAATAGACATTTACTTATCAAGAAAACTTGTGTTATAACATTAGTGAAGTGGTAAAGCGGTAAAGTCAAACAGTACTAGCGTGGCTTGTGCAGCTTGATTAACCATCTTCTGCAAATGCACTGTGGGAATCTTTCCTTGCTTGGTAACACTCTTCTTTTTCATACTGTTCTTGCTCTGGAGAGTGAGGGGATGGGCCATCTCTGAGGGTGAATTTGGTTTGTAGTAAGGGAGAGTCTTGTTCAGAAGCAGAAAGTGGAAAGTATCTGGTGACTGGGACCATCTCAGGACAAGAAAAAGGTGTCTCATGACAAAGTTGATTAAAGGCCTGGAGAATAAAAGTCAGTCCTCTGATTTACTGCAGAGTTCACACATCAAGGTGTGAATACATTGCATTAAGTTTTTAGACATGGTCAGCAATTGCGTGTTCCCCATTTTTGTAACCTTAGTTTGTCACCTAATTGGCAATGTGCTTGATATTTATGCCTCCAGCTGAAATCATTGTGAGCAGTACCTTGAATGTATAAAGTGCTGTGTAATGCTGAGTCTTCTGAAAACACTGAGCCTATGTGACCCAAATTAAGTATTTATTTTTTAGCTTAATCTCTTAACACTGAGGAACTCATCTGGGACAATGTTATCCTCCGAAAGAGTTTGCTGAACTTTTGTTGCGCATTGTTTGCAACAGTCAAAGCAATCATAATTAGAGTGGTCCATAGACCACAGCAAAATACTGCAGCTTTTCAAAACTAATTTGAACACTACTCCATTAATGTCTCTCCAGTCGACATGCTAAGCAATGAAATTAACACAAAATATCAGTGCTTGAAGTTTTTGAATGTCTGGTTGTACAAGGAATGAAGAGGAGTTCCCATGGAAGAATACTATGTGACTAAGAAATTAGCAACTATAGCATATTCCATATTCATTGGAGAAATAAAAGTTGCACAGACAGGCTAATATTTGGCACTTTCTGATATTTATTTTCATCACATTACAGTCTTAATAATATTCCTTTCATATTGTGCTTATGTGAAATGTTGTAGAAAGTAAATGAACTCTGTGTATTCAAGTGCCCTGAAGAACATTTAATGAGAAATACATGCTTTTTTTACCACATGGTCATATTATAAATCTGAGTGTCCTTTAAGGAAATAATGATAACTATACATTTGTATTTGGAAAAAAAAAAAAAAGACACAAAAGTTGATACCAACTATAGAAGAGATACCTTTAATCCTTTTGGAATAGCACAGTATAACGTGTCTGTTGATTTTAGTACTATTGTTTATAAATGTAATCTTGCCACACAGTCAGGGCTTTTTTGGGAAAACAATGACCTAATAGATTTTAAGAAGCTTTTTGTTTAATATGATTTTGCTGCTTGCAATTTCTATATAACAGTGACCACTCATTACTAATTTGTCATCAAAAATATGAGAGAGAGAAGTAAATTATAATGAAACCTCTTTTTTTTCTTTTACAGATATCTTTTACCATGCATTCTGCTCAGGCCAGTGAATTTTGTTTAACTGACCAGGTAAGCAAATGTGCACAGTCACAGTTTTTTCATAAAAATATTTTCCAGACTAATTCTGGGAGACTGGCGTTGTACGTTGCTGCAGAAAATTTGCAAAATCTACTATAAGTATGTTCAAAGTGATGTTGTCAGTTTCTAATCCATAAAATCTGCTGAAATTTCCAGAGTGCTATAATTTTCAATTGGAAAAGGAGTTTATTTTCCAGATGTGCTTAATTTTACTCTCTCCCTTCTTTTCTGTCGTTGTCCTAGTTTCCTCATGCTTTGCGTTGTTATTTGTGTGTTTATTCAAAGCTTTACAAGTTGAGGGGTTTTTTTTTGCTGGGTGCTATCAGTCTCCTTCTACTGATATGGGTATAAGGACTGCAAATAGGATTATGTGATGAGAACTTCAGAGATGGTATTTTAATACCACAGGAATGGCACAGCAACACCAGAGTGGCTGTTGGGAAGTGGACATGACTTTGGAAATTTATAAACATGATTTCTGTAGATCTGAAATGAATAAAATGCAATTATGAAATGGGTGGAAATTGCAGTTAATGACCTGGTACCAAAAAGTCAAGGCAAAGCACAAATTTACAGTCTTACTGTGCATAGGTTGGTAGGCTGGCTCGTATGCTTTACCTATGTAATTCCTGTTTGTTTGGCTGTTGTTGTATGCTGTAGGTACAGATTGCAGAAAACACTTCTTTGACCATCTCTGTTATTGTTTTGGGTTTTAATGAGGGAGTTGTGCAATAAAATTTGCATGCAGTAGAGCTGTAACGATGTCTACACACCATTCATTTTTTGATGCTTCTTATAGAGTGATGTGATACCTTATTGGGAGAGAAAAAGGTGGACAAAATGAAATAAAGATAGTATTTTGTATGGAATATTTTGTTCACAGTATACAGATATGGTTTTCCTTGGATTTAAAGTTGCTGTGCTTTTCAATAGACTCATCTTAAGCCTGGTTAAAATAAGTAAATAGTAAATAGACAAAATAGTAAATAAGAACATGGTGTTCCTAGGTAAGTCTTTCTCTTGTTTCATGTTGAAATGTTCCGTAGTTCATAGTTCTAAGTACTGTTAACCTCATCTTTATTTTAGATAAGGTGGTCTCTTATCATCTTCTCATCATTCTAACTTCTTATCACTGGGTTTTTCTGTGGTGTTGACAACACCTAGAAAGCTTTCTTGATCTCAGTTCACCAAGGACAAACTTATTCCCTTTGGATCTTCTCTTGAATATTCATTTCAAACCTACTATTCCCAATACCTTTATTTCCTTTAAAAAACAGATGTAGGCTTCAGCTAGTGCTCTCTTTTGGGTTCCCTTAGTTTGATATTCCTGGATTTTGTTTGCAAATTAGTCTGCAGTCTTGCAAGCGGGTAGGGAAATCTTGGATTAAAAAACACCTAGTTATTTCAAATGTTAATCTTGAGGACTTCTCAAAAGCATTTCACGTTAAAAGATTGATGACAAGGGACAAATGATGAAAGAACAAAATTTGCATCTTTTTTTTCCCTCCAAATCTGGGCCCTCTTTTTCTAGATCTTTGACATGTCCAAAGCAGTCATTCATCCAAGGCTCATTACACAGGCTTGAAATATTTTTATGCTGTTTTGTTCAAAACATTGCAAGATATAATTATCAACAATAAATAAATCTGTTAATAATATAATTTTAACAGCTCTAGCAAAAAGATGGCTGTTGACAGTCTCTTCTTCTTATATCAAGGTGTCTCCTAAAGATCTTGTCATATCACCTGCCTTTCAGATATAAATTGTAATGAAATTGTAGTGCTTAGATTGATTTGGAATAATAATTGGTTTATAAATCATTGTGGCTCAAAGAACAAATTTAATTTCATCTTTCTAGCAGTCTTTGTTTCTTTAAGTATCATTAATCATTTTTCTGAAACAAATATCAATGTAATTCAGTAAGATTTCTCCAAATCTGTCTTTAACAGAACAAATAATTTTCTTTTATTAGAAGAATGAAGTCAAATTAATCTGGATCATCTAAACTGCATTTTTAATGAATAAACTATTTTCTCCCACCTCTTCCCTGTACCTTGCATACCCTCTTATTCTGGTCTCCCACTCCCAGAGATTGCCTAGTCTCTGTTTCTGGATAAAATATGTCTCTCAGTCAATTGACATTTTTTAAGAAAACTAGTCCAAAGGCAGAGATTAGACCCCCCCAAAAGAAATTTCGTAGTTACGAACTGTTTGCTTTCCTTACTGGCTTCATTTATGGGCTTTTTAGTCCTTAACGGCGATGATTGTAGCCTTCGTGAAGTAGGAAAAGAGCTACAGTAGATACTTCCGCTCCATGGACATATTATGTCATTGTATGTATTCTGCACATTTCAATGAATTAATTAGATCCCAGCTTATGAACATGTCTGTGATGAGGTAAAGAGTTTGACTGAATATAGGTGATGATGAGGACCTCAACACAGAAGACAGTGCTGATATTTTCTACTGGTAATGAAATGAGAGCTGATTTGGCACCTTTCACATCTCTCTACCAACTTAAAACACGAATCAAAATCTTTTCAAGATTATTCGTGTTTCTGAGGAGCCCTGTATTCTGTTGCTATTGCAGGGTAGGATGCTGTGAGCCTGAATGATTGCCTAGTGACTAAGGCATTGGGTTGCTATTGCAATACTGTGCAATAATGAAATTTTCTGTAGATATGAGCAACAACAATTCTTACAATAACTAGCTCTCTGACAAAAAGCTCTGTTTTAAAGTTTGCAAGCCTACTGGTATTCTTAGAGGCATTGAAAGCCTGCTAAAAGTAGGGGTGTATTATTAGTATACAATTTCTGTACAGTACACAGATTGTGGACCAGGCATTTTCTATATGGACATAGAAAATGCGACATGAAAATAGTAATTTTTAATTCTTTCATTTTAAATCTACATTTCATGCATTTTTGAGCTACTGGTGGCACCTTATATTTTCATTACAAGGAGTGATTTGGAGTATATATGAAATATTAAAAGCTGTAAATAACTATTTTAGGGACAAAAATCTTTAAAGTATATGCCAGAAGAGCTCTGGTAACTGGCATGAAAAGTCATTCAGAATTTTTTTGTACTCCAACAGTGCTTGAGTCTCTTTGAAATGTTCAGAAATTTTAGCAAGTTAGGACTATTCTAGCACGTCAAGTTACTGACAGACACAGAGCGCATTATAAGGTACAGTCATTGGCAGTGAAAATTGGATTCACAGTTCTCACGCAGGAAATCTTGTTGCCAGTTATGCTTGAACAAAAACACGGGATTCAGCTAATCACTCTCCACCCAGGTTTCAGATACATGGAGAGATCTCTTTACAAACAAACGATAAACCAAAAGGTATGCAAGTTAGAATAAAATAAGCCAATGACTGTCTGTTAATTGTGTTTGGCTTAAATCTTCTCTGAAACACCTTGTCCTGCCTCTCTCAGAGACCCAGTACTGGATGTACTGGCCTTAGGTTTCATCATATGTGGCAGTTTCTATATTGTTGTTATTTTGAAGTCTTGCATGGTATAAAACTGTGTGCTTGTTTCTGCGCACGGGGGTGAGTTTCGTACAGAATCAATACAGATGAAATCGTTTCAGTGTGCCCCTGAATAATTAACAACCAGAAGGAAAACAAAAGCAGATTCTCAACCAAGTGTTAGGGTTTGCATGCACCAGTACTCGGAATTCCATGTATCTCTGAGTGAGTGCAAAACGTCCTTTAAAAGGCAGTATTGTTATTAAAAGAATATAATTTCATTCATGCGCTAATAGTTTTTGCTATTGAAAATAATTTAATTCAGAGATATTTCTCATAATGCCCAGCACTATGTAATCGCTCTTCTGGGCCCCTCGTTTTAATCAATGACAAAAATATATGAATGTGTACATTTTGAGAGAGGCCGTAAATTAAGCCATTTGTTGGAAGAGCTGTTTCTTTTTCAGCTTGGGTGTGCAAGAATATGAAGGAGTTTAGTACAAGTAATTATAAAAAGATTGCTTGCGGATCTCACTGTAACTAACATGGCATTTTGGTTTGCTGAGAGGGTATTTCTCTTCAGTTTATGTTGGTAACAGAAGCCACCAGAAGTCCCATTTATTTTGTCTATAAATTTTCATTTGCGATATTTTTATTTAACTAGTCCTAAATTCACTCCCACTTTCCCTTCTTATGTAGTAATGGCTACTGGTCAGCTATGCTAAATCCTGTGGGGGACTTGGATGGCAAATCTCTCTAAGGTTTTTGCTACTCTGGACTGACTTTCTTCATATCTCATAGATATATCATGATACATCTATAGATATAGTCATATATCATAGATATATCTGCCTTTTCCCAGCAGTAGTTTATCATCAGAAATTCTTCCTCACTTGGGTCAGATGCTGCACACACACAGTTAAAACAGAACTTTAGTAGTGGTGGATCAAGCCCTTCTTATGCAGATCTCACCTTGGTGGGAAGAGGAGCTGCCCCTGAAGAATAAAAGCAGTGTGTGCTACAGTCACTGGGGGAGCTGATTAGAGAAGGGAAATTCAGCCTTCATTAACAGATCAGGGCTGTGGTCCCGGCCAACTCTGTATATTCAAGAAGTCAAGATCCAAACCCCTGTCTCCCTTCAAGTAGCTCTGCCACTAAACATTCTCTTTGTCTTTCTTAAAGGAAAATATGATTTTTTGTGATCTTTTGAAATGAAATACAAGGCTTGGAACAATAAGTTCTAATGCGTGTAGAATACACAGCATCTGTTTTTGTGCTATGTCTATAGGCCTAGGAAAGTCTAACCATTTAGACCCTCAAGCTAACTAACCAATTAAAATACTTTTAATGCTCTTTGTGCAAAGCTCACAAACTAAGTTGTTAGCATATGCGTATATAGGCTCCAGTTGTGGAGCAACATCCAGACAGAGAAAGCCCTTGTTTTCAGACAAGACAGATTTTGACAGATCTTTGTACAAGCACAGGAGGCCACTTGCAATGTCAGGCTCTCAGCAAACTTGGCAACTCTTTTCTCCTGCCATCCATCCTGCAAAGTTTGATAACTTCGTTAATGCTTCAGCTGTTGGATGTGAGTATGAAAGAACCCCTCCTTTCATGCTCTCTGTAACTTTGTAGCCTTAGCAGTTACAGAGGATGCTTTCAAAGATTTGTTCTCATTTCAGACCCTTGAGTATTTCTAACAGTGTTTAGGAAAGCAAGGCTATCCAAGACCCAAAAGTAAGAATGAATTCTTTTTTTTCTTCCTTAAATCTCATCATTTATGCAATATTTTTATGATTGATACTACAAGGAGAAGGAAGCCTGAAAAAAATAGTTTTATACCTAATTATTCTATTTATTTCATACCTAATTATTTAAACACTTTTAAAGCAAGTATTTAAGGCAATTGCTTATTATGCCTTTGTTCTTCATTCTACATTTTCTTGTTTTCATAAGGAAATGTCAAATGAAACATAAATTATCAGTCACCCGAAGTAACCTATGTGCATATATTAGAAGAAACATCTCAACAATTTAATTCTGTAGAGCTTCAAATTTACTTTTACAAATTGGTCATACATGTAAAAATAGGATAGTGTATATGAAATATTTTTTTCTCAAATACCGTTCAAACAGTAGTATGTCAGCAGTTACAGGAGCTGTGAACTACAAGCCTCATCTTGGAACAACAGAGCTATAACTAGTATGGCTTTGGCATTTTCTCAGAATGAATAACTGGATGAGATACTAACTTGCTTCATGTTTTAGAGTATCTTAAAGACTGTCATATGTGCAAAGGCTTAGTTTTAAGTACTTTTTCCTGGAACATTTAAGGGAAATTTTATCTAAATATACCAGCAGTATTATTTTGTAATTTGAACAGATATCTTCAGGAAGTTATTTTTATTACTGCATCTTTTATATCTTCACTTATTTGCTTAATTTTCCTAATATATAGCAAAAATTAACATCTGTCCTACAATTTTCTTGTGATTTCTCAACAGTTTCATTTTTCTAACCCTTTCTGGGGATAGTTTTTACACACTATTGACAACTTTGTTTTCTGATCTACTGGAATGCAACTAAGCAAATAATCTAGAAGAAAATTATAGAAAGGATTAGAAGGAAAGGTTTGCTAAAATGAGTTAAAATATTTTCCAACCTTTTTACAGCTGCCCTGCTGGAAACACCAGCAGCTATAATAAAGAAGTTAAATACAGAGTTTTGCGTGCCAATTCTGTTTTAAGACAGTAATGTGTTTTAAAGTTTTGTATCCTATTAACTCACGGTGGTTTTAAAACAAAACCAAACAAAAAGCTTTTTAGCAAGCACATTTAATTCTTCTTGAATAGAAACTACCCTATAAAGAAATTATGTTCTAAGGTAGTTACTTACGTTACAAAGTGAAACATATGAACGCTAGGAAATGGCAGATTTACAGATCTAAAGCTGTTCCCCATGTATGACTCTGAAGACTGAAAGTGGCAGGGGCCTGCTAGAAAATGACAGTGCTTGAAAGCATTCTCATAGGTGTGTCGTAGTCTCCTTGAGACTCAGTGATTTTAATGGTTTCTTCATGCTTTTCACAGTAAACAGAATAGAAACCTTAACTGTTGCAAGGCGCTGTTGCTTTTAATGGTGTCTCATACAGCAGAAGAAAAACATCATGTATTTGTCAGCCTGGGCTCACAGGATCTGTGGTGCAATTCCTGCTTTCCACTGCAGATGGGCATCAAACTAAATTCCAAAATGCCACCATCTAATAGAAAAGACTTTGTTCACTTTGATAACGAGACCAGACACATAGCTTTGTGGTTTTTTTGGTCTATTTCTATTGAATAAGAAGCATAATCTTCTTGAAACAGAAAAAAATTACAGCCAACATTTCACATGTATCTAACGATGTACTTAGGGAAAAGTGGGGAGCGCAGAGTGGAAGAGGTAAAAAATGTGCTAGGAAGTATATAACACCAAGGACTAAGGACATATACAGAGCACATGCTTTGCTTCATAATTCTTCATCACTCAAGTTTTTTGTCTGTTTTTAAACTCCTCAGTCCTATTTCTAAATTGTTCTGTACGCCTTTCTTTCTCAGCTCTTTTGCAGGTTGTTCATGGACTCTTAATACATATATATTTATGTATGGACTTCTAGTATGTATATAACAGACATTATCCAGAGGAAGAAGAATAACTTAAGAAAGAATATATGTGGGGAAAGAATGGAAGGTGCCTTGGAGCATGCCTTCACATTGCAGGACACAGTTTCCTAGGACATGATTTGTTTGGGGGCTTTCAGTTTTTCTCCACAAACTGATGTTTCTTCATGTCTGTCTGGGTTGTCCTGCTTTTGAGCCAATTCCTCAACTGAGCCTCCCAATGTCTGTGAAAGAGGGATGCAAGTGTGCTAGATTGGGCCCACTGAATGTACAGATGCCAGACTTATTGGGAGTGACACTTTAAATTAACATGTACCCACTGCAGTTTAAAGGATAATATTATGCAAATATTCCTAAACATGACATGTTAAAAGGTAGTTACATTTTAGACACATCCATTAATATTTCCTGTGAATATTAAGTACTTCTTCCCACCTGCCATCTCTTCCATGTTTTCACTTGCTGTGATGGTTAGATGTCATAAAGTTGTCATAATGCTGTGACTAGGCTTTTTGGTTAGTAGAACCTTGCACAATCTGCACTTATATTGTGCTCAACATTTTTAAAACAGATTATACATTTCAAACTGTACCAAAAAGACATATTTTTAGTAAGTATTTCTTTCTGTGGGGGAGTTTCTGAATTGCTTTGGCTGTTTCTAGCATACAGCATTACTGTGTTTTGCCCCTAAGCAGTATATTAAAAAAAAAAAAAAAAAGGCTTAATGGCTCATACTGAGTGCTGCTTGCACTTCCACTTCAGACTTACGTTTATGCATATGATGATGTCAATCATTTTGGAAAGGAGGTAGCAGATCTAGGTGCTGAAGGTTTGATGGTGATGATACTTAGCTCACAAGTCACCTAAAAGTCATTTCAAAAGCACTGTTAAACACAAACAGTAGATTTCTTCCTCCCTGGAATTTTATCAGCAAGTTAGTTCATACTCCCATAACCACTTGCAGTGCACTTTAAAACTTTAGCTCTGCTGTTTCATATCGAAAAAAAGTAACCATAGTAATTTTAAAAAAGTGTCAAGCATAGGCAGGCCATACTCTCCTACTCCCAACCCCTGCCTGTCTCACACAAATACATACTTTCTGTTCATCTTGGTTTGTGAACATTTTCAGTTCTTAACACCTGGAATTAAGTGCCAAAATTCCATGCTTGACAACTAAGCAAGCAGATGAATTGCCAAAGTCTATAAACAGTCTCAGCTCTTGTTGAATCTTTGTAGCATTTGAAAGTCAATATTTTATTTTTCTGATTATGGCTGTCCATTAATACCATTGTACATGTGCCCTTAAGTACTGTGATTTCTTTTCCCCCATCTGAAAAAATGACTGAAAAATCCATTTTTTGAAGACAGCCTTTGGCAGGTTGGTTTCTTCTTGTTGTTGGTTAGATGGTGCAGAGGCTTAGTGTTTTCTTCACAGAGAAGCAGCTACAAATTTTATTTCCAAATCTTACTGAAGATTTGAAAACCTGCTCCTATTATAATACCCAGCCTTACCTTTTTGGTGATTTGTAATGGGAAAGTCATGATCTCTCATGATTTCCCAGGACTCGGTTCTGGGACCGGTCTTGTTCAATATC
>NW_010559563.1:696-1422 GCF_000687285.1 Phaethon lepturus | reverse complement strand
CTGGACAGGCTGGAACTCCAGTGTGAACTCGCATCAAAGGGACTGTGACCTGTGGAGGATTCCACGTGGGAGCAGGACATCCAGAAGCGTATCTGGCTGAGAACGAGGCAAAGAAGTCATTGAATACCTCAGCCTCATCCGTTGTTACCAGTTTGTCAGTCTTGCTCATCAAGGGGGGTACGCTTTCTTTGACCTTCCTTTTCTGGCTGACGTACCTGCAGAAGCCCTTCTTGTTATTCTTTGCATCCCTTGCCAAGATCATCTCCAGCTGTCCCTTGGCCTTCCTGACCTCATCCCTACACAACTGGGCAGTGTTCCTGTACTCTTCCCAGGATACCTGTCTCTGCTTCCACTGATTGTGCATTTCCTTCTTGCCCTTTAGTTTGACCAACAGGTCTCCACTCAGCCATGCTGGTCTCTTGTCTTCCTTTCCTGATTTCTTACACCTGGGGATCGAGAGGTCTTGCGCTCTAATGGAAAGCATCCTTAATGATCTGCCAGCTCTGTTCTGCTCCCTTGTCCCTGAGGGCAGTTTCCCAGGGGTCCTATTGACTGACTCCCTGAAGAGCTGGAAGTTTGCTTGCCTAAAATTCAGGGTCCTGACTTGACTCTTTGCCTGCCCCATATCCCTCAGGACTCTGAACTCCATCAGTGCATGATCCCTGCAGCTGAGGTTGCCTCCAATCTTGAAGTCACCAATTAGCTCACTTGCGTTGGTGACGAACA
>NW_010559563.1:0-496 GCF_000687285.1 Phaethon lepturus | reverse complement strand
GGGCGCGGCGGGGACAGCTGACCCAGACTGGCCAAAGAGATATTCCCTACCATACAACGTCATGCCCAGTACATAAACTGGAGTTATCCTGGGGGTGGGAATCAGTGCTCGGGGATGGGCTATCGATGACCAGGTGGTGAGCAATTGCTGTATTGGGCATCACTTGTTCTTGTACATTCCTTTGTCATTATTATTATTATTACTGTTATAATTGTTGTTTTCTCCTCCCTTGCTCTCCTATTACACTGTTTTTATCTCAACTGGGGGAGGGGGGAGTGAGTGAACAGCTGTATGGTGCTTAATTGTTGGCTGGGGCTAAACCACAACAAGCAGAGCCTCCTGTAAGACAGGATATGTTGAAACATATGGGTGACAAGGAGGTGATTAGGGACAGCCAACATGGCTGCCACAAAGGGTAAATCATGGAATCATAGAATGGTTTGGGTTGGAAGGTACTTTAAAGGACATCTAATCCAAACCCCCTGCAATGAGCAGG
>NW_010559562.1:0-20141 GCF_000687285.1 Phaethon lepturus | reverse complement strand
GAAAAGAGCAATGGGCTTGAGCTGGCTTCAATGCATGTAATTCCTTCCCGGCAACTAGGGACACCCACTGCCATGCTGGTGAGCATACGGAGACCAGTAATGAGAATCACATTTGTATCATGATCCAGCTGTATATTAAAATTGATATATTGTGCTTGTGTTGCAATTTCAGCACACTACTGTACCACTCTGCTAAATCAAATCCTGTGTAATGTAAATATCTACAAATAAATAAATTTGAGAGTTTTAAACATTAAATCCTCCCTCTACAGAATATCTAAAAGAACATGGTCAGAGAGTAGCATGAGTAGCATTCTTCCACAGGTGAATGACAGCACTTTCAAACAACACTCTCACACCCGCCAAATCCATATTCTTCAACAGCGTTGCTGACTATTTTTTCTAAAAACAAGTGGAAGCATATTAACATTTTGTATATATTTGCTCTCTTCTACTTTGAAACAACCATCAAAAATACTCATCAATAGAGTGGGATAAAAGGTGACAGGACGTACTTGTCAGTATTGTAATATTTCTTGCCCTCTGGATAGGCTTAATACACTAGGACCAGTAAGGTGTTTGGATACAAATTAGGAAAGCTGCTTTCCTTTGCCAACGGCTTTTAGCTGCTAGGTATCATCTAAACACACACCTGTTTAGACAGAGCCAAAGTTAGCTACATTCTGAAGATCAACCTATGTAATTCAAGTTAAAAAAGGAAGGCACTTTGGCTAATGCCTTGAAATACCTTACCTTTGAATCATATGCCGATTGCTTTATTACTTCAGGTGCCATCCAAAATGGTGTTCCCACAAAGGTATTCCTCTTTATCTGTGTATCTGTTAGTTGTCCTGCTACTCCAAAATCTGCTAGCTTTACTTCTCCTTGTTCAGATAGCAATACATTAGCAGCTAGAATAAAGAAGAGGAAAAAGCAGAAATTAAGACATTGGACACTGGAAGGGTATTCATTTATATTGCATGAGCTCTTCTAATAGTATTACAATACAAATAAAAAACAATTTACCTTTAATATCTCTGTGGATTTTCTTTTCTGAGTGCAAGTAATCGAGTCCTTTGAGTATCTCCCTCAATATTGTAGCAATCTGGGTTTCATCGAGTGAGCCAGGTTCTAACTAGGAGACAAAAGAAATATTTATATATATGTGTATGTCTGCATGTATACATACGTGTGTATATATATATACACATACACACACATATAAAGGAGAAACAGAGAGAACAGAAATAACACTGTGACTATAAAAAGACTATAAATGTCTGTCACACCTCAAAACTTCCAATTTGCTAACTTCATAACACGAGATAAAACCCAGAATATTCTTTTAAAAAAATACATAGTTCTAAACTAAGTGGCCTTATCAACAACAGGCAAAGAAATACTTCATTTATCTAAAACACTTTTAAAAGTTTGTTAAGGGCTCCATAAAGACAGTTTCAAGTCACCGCTTTGTAGTCAGGTTATAGATACATATACTGCATTTGAAAAGCATCTACACTGTAATCTGATTATTAACATTATACTGAACTTAGATGTGCAACTCCACAGGCCTTATATGGACCCAAATCTCAAAAGTCTGAGAAAGAAAGGCAGGCGTATAAGGTACCACATCAATCACACCTCCTATTACTATATACTGCAAGGGATTTGGTAAAGCACTCTAAAACACAGCTCAAACTGCTAGGTTAACAGAGCATTGCACGTTAAAAAAGTTAACTTTTTTTTACATAAAACTGGAGGTAGAAATCTGAAAATTGTTAAATTAAAGGTTTCAAGTAATTTAATTCTTATGAGAAGAAACAGCAGTGGTAGAAGTTCTCAGAGGTCTCTACAACTGATATAAATTCTAAAAGTGAGTATGCCACTAACTCTAAAGGGAGAGAGGAAAGGTCACTACCCAGAGAGGCTTCTTAACCAGTAAGGGCATTTCAAGAGAGAGACTGCAACTTTGTGGAAAACAAGTAATATTGGAAATACTCCAGTATTCTTGTTTACTCCACAATAGCAGTGACTGAAACACAATCAGAAAGTTATGTCTCTGAAGATTCACTCTGTGAGAAAGCAAGCTTTTCAGATAAAAATTAAAATTTTACATCCCTCAGAAATCCTCAGCTAATAGGTAGGAACAGAGGGAAGATTCCATGTAATGCAGGCAACATATTTGTTTTACCTTTGTAGCTTTATTTACAGTCTCTTTTGCTTTTCTTTAGCTTTGATAATACACATGATATTGCCACTCCCTGAAACCCGCTAAGACATTCTCAAGGCTTTGCTCCAGGTAGGCTGCGAGTGCCAGTTCAAAACTTGGCAACATGATACAGCACTTCAAATGGGGGAAAACTTATTTTGTCAGATGTTAGCTTACCTTAGGTGAGGAGGAAGTTAGCGAAAAGAGACTAAGGCTGAGAATGTTAGCTTTTGTACCTCAGCCACAAGCCTAAATTATACACAAAGTTGAACAACAATGAACATGTAATTGCATTAAATGGACTTTCTCTTGTGAGGTGTGATTTTCAAAACACCCAGTTCATATTCAAGTACAGAAAACACCAGGCTAACATGACACATATACACTTCGAACATGGAATTCAAGTTTCCCATTCAGTCTTGCCTCAAGTATGGAAACGTGATAAAGTGTGCCAGTTGTCCTACCAGATTCCAGATGAGAACTGTCATGTGCATGTTAGAACTAGGAAAACATGCAGCAGAACAAAAATTGAAAATGAATGAAGCACACAAAAAATGCTTAATATACACTTACATGATGATTTTAGTTCTGTGGCACAATTTCTTCAATAACATTTCAGGATGTGACCAAAGACTGTACTATTTCTAGGCAACAAACTTAGGGAATAAACATGTGGTCATCACACAAGTGAAATGTGTGATTTAAAAAAAAAAAACAACAAGAAAATATGGTAAGATCTGTTTTCTTTCTGCTCTTTTATACCTTTTTGAAGCACGAAGAAAGTAATTAATTTATAAAAGAAAACCCCAGTTTCTAATTGCTCTTCCGTCAGGAAAAAACTATCACAACAATAAGTAAACCTTTCTCAGTATATCTTGATGGGGAACATTATCGATTCCTACATAATCATAGAACTCCTTCTAACAGGATGTGGAAACTAAAGGTATAAAAGGGTTCCAAAAGGTAATTACAATTAAAATATGGCAACACAACTGCAGGAAGCTTGCATTTACTACTGCCTCCTGTCTTCTGGATGACACCAGCAGAATCCCTCTACACAGGCCTTCTTACTTTCACGCTTTCCTCGAGCATTTATTAGTTGCCCCAAACAGCAAACTATGCTAGAGAGACATTCGGTCTCAATTGGTATAACAATTTTCACATACTTAAAACATCAATTTTTATTTCTATAATACTACTTTTAAAATCTTCAATAAATATAAGATGGCATGTGTTTTTTGTTGTTTGTTTTTTTTTTAATTAGCTAAAGTGAATGGCCAGCATCCAGTCATGGAAAACACAATCTGCACTGAACCTTTTGAATTATGATTCAAATCTGGACAACTTTTTGTTACTGTATCTGGTGTAGTTAATCTAGTCTTTCAAATATCCTGAACCATAACTCTAAAAATCACACTTTAATAAGCAGATCTCCTTGCAGAATTAGATACAAAAATCTTTGCTGGAAGGGAAACGGAATGGATACAGTTCACAAATTTACAGTTTACAAGGTTCTACTGTATATTTACACATGGCCTGCAAACACAGAAAGTATGTCTTAGAATCATAGAATATCTCAAGTTGGAAGGGACCCACAAGGATCACTGAGTCCAACTCCCTGCTCCTTGCAGGTCTCCCTAAAACTAAACCATATGACTAAGAGTGTCGTCCAGACACTCCTTGAACTCTGACAAGCTTGGTGCTGTGACCAAATCCCTGGGAGCCTGTTCCAGTGATCAACCACCCTCTTGGTGAAGAGCCTTTTCCTAATGTCCAATCTGAACTTCCTCTGACACGGTTTCATTCCATTCCCTTGTGTCCTGTGGCTGGTCACCAGAGAGATCAGCACCTCCCCCTCTGCTGCCCACCTTGAGGAAGTTGTAGCCTGCGATGAGGTCACCCCTCCTCCAAGCTGAACAAAGCAAGGGACCTCAGCCACTCTTCGTAAGTGTTGCCCTCAGGCCTTTCACCACGTTGGTCGCCCTCCTCTGGACACACTCTAATAGTTTGATGTCCTTCCTGTACTGAGGCACCCAAAACCACACACAGTAGTCGAGGTGGGGCTGCACCAGTGCAGTGCAGCAGGACAATCACCTCCCTCGACTGGCTAGCTACGCTGTGCTTGATGCACCCCAGGACATGGTTGGCCCTTTTGGCTGCCAGGGCATACTGTTGACTCATACTCAACTTACCATCAAGCCAAACCCCCCAGATCTCTTTCTGCGGGGCTGCTTCTCCAGCCTGTCGTCACCCAGTTGGTACACATAATCAGGATCACCCCATCCCAGGTGGAGAATCTGGCGCTTGCTCTTGTTAAATTTCATACAGTTGGTGGTTGCCCAGCTCTCTAATCTATCCAGGTCTCTCTGTAAGGCCTCTCTACCCTCGAGGGAATCCACAACTCCTCCTATTTCTTTGAAATATGTATTTTAATACCAGCCAAAATTGTGTTTCTGTCTCTATATAGACTTCAGTGAGACTTCAAACAGGTAAACTTTTGTTTGTTTGTTTGTTGGGGGGCACACACACATTAAAATGTATACACTAGGAGTTGTGGTGGTGGCAGAATTAAGAGACAGAAAAAACTATTTTCAGCCACTAGAGCTCTCTGGCTGACTGAAGTTTAGCATTCTAAGATGTTTATATCCTGCTTCCAATATTAGGTTGCTTAGTTCCCTTCCATCTATACAAATAATCAGTCTTGCCTCATGGAAAAGAACATTTTCCTGGCAAATACTTTTTCTCCTTTACTGGAAGCAAACATTGTCATAGCCAAATGACATATTATAGTTTCCAGAATTATAAGATAGGAAAATAATTATGTGAGGTAAAATAACAAAAATCGTACGTAATTTACTTACTAGATCAAGGGCAGAGCCTCCACCCAGATATTCCATTATTATCCATAATTTTGTATCCTGCAAAACAAAAACAACAAAAAATGTATTCAGTTGAAAAAAAAATCAGTTTTTAAGTTAATGAGACTATTTCCATTCTTTTTGCTGAAGAATTATCTAGTTTTGAAACACCACTAACGTGTAGCTTTTCTTTCAATATCTTTGGATTATTCTTTAAGTTATATTATTTTTAGTCCCATCTGATAAGGAATTAATTTAGTCTGTCACAAGCTATTTACACAGTTGTGTGTGTGTGTGTGTGTTCAAGAAAGTTTAATTCTGTTCCTCTAAATTAACAAGAGGAAAGCTACTTCACATTTAATAATGGGTAAGAGCATAGACATCAGATGTTCAGTACTTCCAAATAATTGATGCATACTCTTAATGTCACACTCAAGTTCATTTCATAATACCTCTTTTCGGTACCTATACTAATACTACTAGAATACAGACAGTACTCAGGGAAGAAGAAACTTCTCTTTATTATGGAGAATATCATACTGGGTACTATTGAAAGGCGTTTAAAGAACAATGCAATCATCAGGCACAGTCAATAGGCTTCAACAAAGGGAAAGTGCTGTTTAACTAATCTGATACCCTTCTATAATAAGGCCACCCGCCCAGCGGGTGAAGGGAAGGCAGTGGGTGTAGTTCTTCTGGATTTTAGAAAGGCTTTTGATACTGTCCCTCACAGCATCCTTCTGGACAATCTGTCCAGCTGTGGGATGAGCGGGTTCACAGTGCGCCGGGTGAAGAACTGGCTAAAGGGCAGAGCTCAAAGTGTTGTAGTGAATGGGGCTACATCTGGCTGGCAGCCAGTCACCAGGTGTTCCTCGGCGTTCCATTCTAGGGCCAGTTCTGTTCAATGTCTTTATCAACGATCTGGATGCAGGATTTGAATGCACCATTAGCAAGTTTGCTGATGATACCAAACTGGGAGGTGCTGTTGACTCTCTGGAGGGACAAGAGGCCTTGCAGAGGGATCTAGATAGATTGGACCATTGGACAGTGATTGACGGGATGAAATTTAACAAGCCCAAATGCCCAATTCTGCACTTAGGACAGAGTAATGCCGGGCACAAGTATAAATGGGGAGAGAAGTGGCTGGAGAGCAGCCCCTCAGAAAGGCATCTGGGGATGCTGGTTGACAGCAGGATCAGTATGAGTCAGCTGTGTGCCCTGGCAGCCAGGAGGGCAAACCCCATCCTGGGGTGCATCAAACACAGCATAACCAGCCGGTCAAGAGAGGTGATTATCCCACTGTATTCAGCATTGGTGCAGCCTCACCTGAAGTACTGTGTGCAGTTCTGGGCCTCACAATTTAAGAAGGATGTGAAGGTCCTTGAATGGGTCACAGGAGAGCAACAAAGCTGGTGAAAGGGCTGGAAGGCATGTCCTATGAGAAGTGGATAAGGACTTCGGGCTTGTCTAGTTTGGAGAAAAGGAGGCCGAGGGGCAACTCATTGCTCTCTACAGCTTCCTGAGGATGGGGAGTGGAGAGGGAAGTGCTGATCTCTTCTCCCTGGTATCCAGTGATAGGACTCATGGGAATGGTTCAAAGCTGTGCCAGAGGAGGTTCGGACTGGACATTAGGAAGCATTTCTTTACAGAGAGCGTGGTCAAACACTGGAACAGGCTTCCTAGAGAGGCAGTCAATGCCCCAAGCCTGTCAGTGTTTGAGAGGCATTTGGACATGCCTTAACAACATGCTTTAACTTTTGGTCAGCCCTGAATTGGTCAGGCAGTTGGACTAGATGAGCGTTGTAGGTCCCTTCCAATTAAAACAGTCAAGTCTATGCTGTTCTAGTCTATGCTGTTCTAATGCCTACTGAAGAGTCATGTAGCAGAAGAAAAACCTCTTGCCTTTATTCTGACTAGAATTGGACAAGTATTCTGAGCCTCTGAGTTCACCAGCATATTAATTCCCAAAAGCCACCCACCTAATTGTTCTTATCACACTCCTTAGTATATTTTGCAAAAGTATCTTCTGAGACAAGAGAGACAGGGGCCACTCAATGAAAATGGAGGAGGATAAACTTACATTTAAAAATTCTGGTTATAGATATTCAGCATACCAAATAATAATTACATTACATACAATACATTTCCTTTCCTTAGAAAAAAAGTCTTGATTTTGCTGATCTTTATTTGTACAGCTACTCCAAAATATTTTCTTTAGTAAGCCTGACTCCTGTCTAGGTTGAATTTAATTTAAAATTTATTCTTTGCATCCCTGCGTTGTTTCATTTTCTTGAACAGTCATCTGTCTCTGACCTAAGGAAGAATATCAGTAAGTTTTCTCCACTAATGTTTATGTATCTGATATATGGTATAGAATTTTGGATAACTGTGTTCAATAAAGATGAAACAAACTTGTATTAAAGATTATTTAAGATGACTATAGCAATTTGCTAGGTTTAGCAAGTAAAATAAAAACTAACAAAAAAAAAATCAAGCCACTATATTCTCAAGGGCAAGCTTGATATGTATTATAGGAACGTTTCACACAAGATACACAATGACTATGCTAAGAAAGAGACTGGACCCAATCACTCATTTCCGCTGCTTGCAGCATCTTATTTGCAAATACACGAAGAGAAGCAGTTAGTTCACCTTCTCCTTGCAATACCAGCCTTGAAACATGTTTTAAAGCAAGGCCATAAATCTACCAGATAGATATTCAAATGAAATTGTTGCATGCAACATGTGGCGGGTTTTGTTCTAGTTTTTATGATTATCAAGTTATATTATGATTTGTAAGTTTTAACTCTATGTACCAAACATTCACAAGACTTCTAGCATAAAAGCACAGGGAGTCTCTAAGAGCAAGGAGCACGTAAATAGCAAAAATATAAATTTACTTTATCCTGCAAAATAAAACAATGTAAAAATAACAACTCACAGCCATGGCATGTAAGACTCTGAATACTCATCTATAAAGATGGATTAAAATTTTTAGAAAAGTGGTAAGTGTATTGCAGAAATTAACTTTTTCTAAATCCCCTGAGGGACTAGAAAATTTTAGCCCTCACCTAAGCCTTTTAGTCATTATTATAGCTGTAGTTCCACCTGCATCTGTCCCCTCTCTGGTCTCAGAATGCACCTTCTGTAGATAAATGCACACAGCCCTTCCCACCTACCTCCAGTTCTACAAACTACTATTTTTAGGTAAAATCCTGGATTTCCTTCATCATCCACTATCTCTAACACACAGATCCAGCTAAATTTAGATACCTTTTTTCAGGAATAAACTAATATTATTTGACAAACACAGTCTTGTTAAAATACTTTAAAAGAGCCGGAACACATTTTTTAGGGAGAAAAAGTAATTTTAAAATATACTCTGTCTTAGTATCCATATACAGCATTTTGATAATGCTTACTTTCTGCAGACACCACAGATATCCCAAGAATTACAGCTTATCTTGAGACACTCCCTTATACTACCGAAATACTTGGTTTGCTGCTAAGAATTTCTCAGATTTTGCCTGTCCCTTCAAGGTTCCAGGTCCTAACAGTTCCAGAACAAGTATGCTTCTGAGAAGTGTCTTATAGTAAGTTATTTCATCCTCAGAAAGCTTCCTAAACTTGATCAAAATTTTATGTACATTTTGCTTCAGTCTGATAACATGCCTTTTAAAGCTCCATGAAATTCCCTGAATATTCAAATGTTGTGTGCCTGCAAAATTTACATTTAATTTCAATAGTAACTTAAGCACAAACATGTCAACTGTATCAGTACTTTTTATTTCAGTGGAAATGCCTGCATGGGAAGAACAAGGTAGGACAAATGAACCTCCTGATCCTCTCAAAAGAAAGAAAAAAAAAAAAAAAAGAAAGAAAAAATAAAACACCTCACCAAGAAGTCAATAAGAGATGCATCTTCCCTTTTCTATCATCTCGATTACCTCATGGATTTAAAGAGCTAACAACTTGAAATAAGATACAATTTCCCAAAAGAGAAATTCTCCATAAAACTAGCTACTAAATTATCCAGCTGAAAATCAGAAATTAGCGGTAACAGACAACAACTAAAAAAAATACTTAAGAATAACATTTTAATTACACAATCATGTAACACAATTACACAACTACAAATTATACAACTCATAGTCTTTTTAAATCACCATTTATCTTTTTCAATTCTTTTCCTAGTTTTCTCAGTCTTTGCTCCTGAAACTTTCATCATCAACTGCCTGGGGCCACATGTCTGAATTTACAATATAACAGCCATGGGTCCAGTAAACTCAGTAATACTACATTTTAAAACAAGTAAAGTATGGAAATGCAGTTAGGGAACACACACATAACTATCTGCATCCCAGTGTGAAGGTAAGCAATAGCAGTCTGTTACAATTATAGTATCTTTATATCTGTAGCCCTAGATTCAAAATGATTTTTAATTCCCTGTGGTTCCCTCTCCCCTTGCCACAGAAATATTACACAACTTCACAGATGTTTTGGATTTTTTTAAGTTTTCATCATTCATATGAAGTAACTGAACAGATGTAATTAATCTTGTAGTGAATCTTACTATCACCTTTAACTAATTTTTGCTGGAATTTTTTTTTTTTAGCTTTCTTATTTAAAATATGCATACACTGCTTAACAAGACAATGCAAAGAAACTCTTTTGGTGAGACAGTTTTTAATGTACCGACTAATACATATTCTACCCTAGAGTCAGTAACCTATATATACTTACTTTATGCCTTGTAACAACAGCACAAAGCAAATAGAGCACTACTCTCAACTGATTTTGGCATCACCATCACAATGTGCCTCCTTCTTTCCTTCCTTTCCGAATCTCTCCGGCATGCTTCACATTCCCTAACACCTACTGTCACTTTTTTTTTTAAAGCTGCCCAAATTCTTTTTTTGCTTGTACTTCTCTCATTCTTCTGTATATATTCCCCACTTTTCCTTTCAAACAGAACACTGAAATCATTAAATTTTCTTCCATAGCCTAGATTACTAATAACATATTATCCATAATCACTTACATTTTCAAGAAGATACTACTCATATACTGAGACTAGCAACATTCAGTGCTCCATTTTAAGATCTGAAATAAGACCAGTTTTCTTCTTTTAAGCATCAGTCACAACACAGCATTGAATTTTCTTCCAAATACAGTGAAGCCATGGTGAGTCATCAATCCAAATTTAGGATTACTGTTTCTTTATAAACATAGATGAGCCCATTAATGAGAGCACATGGAACATTTCATTTGTCACAGTAGGAACAAGAGGTTTTCCTCTGATGCCATGAAACTGAGCAAAGGAACAGCTTTGGAACACCTAAAACAAGCTCTATGACAGAAAGGCAGAGTTTCTGTAAATCCTTTCCAATCTAGTTACCTCTTCTTGAGGTCTGACTTCTGTTTTTAACTCTGGAATCACAGAAAAACCTTCCAAGCAGCTTTAGCTCTAATGAAGTATTCTCCATTAAGTCACTGTTATATCATGAAAGTATTTGTAAAATAAGTGCAGTTACAGCAGGTAAAGAAGTACTCCTAATATGTAAAAATCAAGGACTATACACTAAAAAAAAGGGTCACCTGACAAAAAACTCATGTGGAGTCTCAGAAGTACATTTTAACCAAAATCAGAGGAGTATAGAAGACATATACAGAAATAAGTAATCAAGATTAAAATGTTTTTTTGTAAGTCCTTATGAAGTTCATAAAACATCTGAACAAACATGGAAAGGCTGATCTTTAGAGGTTTTTTTTTTTTTACATGAAGAACATGCTCAAACATTTCTTAGCACTGTGATATTATACAATCTAAAGCAATCAAGCCACAGTATGTATTGATGAAAATGTTTCTAAATCACCTTTCTTGAAGGAAGGAGGAGTTGCAGAGAAAAACATAACATAGAGCCACAAGGGAAGGACTAGAAGGACTCAGAAATAAAAGCACCAAGTGACCGGTACAGTAATTTAGAATTTAACTAAAGCCCTTAAATCAAGAAAGTCAACTAATGCAATCTGAACACAGTAGTACGACGGTGAGCACATGATTACTTCTAAGTGAAATAAAATCCTCCCACCTATTGTGAGAATTTCCCACCTTAAATTTATTGTGAGAAAGGTTATTTCCCACCTTATTTGCCACCTTAAATATATGGTACACAATTAGCAGCAGAATAGAGGGTATTTATAAATAGTATTAAAGGCTTGTTTAGTTCTGGAGACAAGCCATCTCCAAATTCCACTTAGAATCTATATTTACAAGCACTTTAACTTATGTCAGTCATCACAAGCTATAAATGACATACTTGATTGAAATAACACAACAGATTTGCTAATCAAAATAAGAACCAGCTTAAGTTGTTCTATATACTAAAAGTTTTACCATCACTGGATTAGTAGAAAACCTAGAGTATTGAAAAACAGAAACAGAATACCTTGGATAGAACCTCAACTAATCTGGAAAGGACAAAACTAGTTCCAAAACTGATATGCATTGCAGACTGTGATGTGTGATATTTTGTTTAATAAAATTTTCAGTTTAACTGGTACATTAAGCCAAAGTAATATGGGCCAGAAAAAGAGACTTCTATTTCAATATTGGCATAAATTTATATTAATATTCATACATATTATACTCTCCAGCATAAGAAACCAGATTAGAAGAACCTTGAGATACACAATGTATGCACCAGGATAACCTCTCTAAGTTGCATTCTTGCTATAGGTTGTTACCATTCTTCATGGAGATTTGTCTTCTGTAAACTTCATATATAAAAGCATCCAGGGAAGAAGCAACCAGAAGCTTCTCAAATACTTGCACACTGATTCTTAGATTCCTGACTTCAAAAACACGATGCAGAGATCATGGAACTTGTCCTCTATACCTATTTTAATCAACCTAGCACACTGCCTCCCTGTTTTGGAAGGAAAGAAGGATTTTTTCAGGATTTCAACTATGTATCAGAAGCCCATGCTGCTCGACAAAGCCACCAGGTGGCAGAATCACATAATGCCAAAGATGCTCTCTCGCCACCCCTCCAATAAAGAAGGTCCGGCCCCAAAAGAAGCTGTGCAACCCACAGCTTCTTTTAAACCGCCTGTTTAAAATGAATCTGAAAACATTTATCACCCCAACACCCTTCATAAAAAGAGGAAGAAATGATTAACCAAAGTGAAATACACCTTAAGGAATACAATAACTCATATATCTGAAAGCATTTTGATGCTTTCCTCACAGTCATCAGGCACTAGTTTACTCATTTACCATCTCCTTTCAACACCAAGTCACAACAGTAGTCACTGTTTTGTTATACAGGATGCAGAATAGGCACATCCTGGCATTTGAGTTCTCATTATTTATTAACTCACATGGACATGTGATCTTATGTGCAAAGATAAGATACAGATCAATCAGAAAAAATTAAATCTTGTACAATGCCATAAATGATGCATCGAGGCAGTGACCGGAAATGGCATCTACATATTTCATAGAATCATTAAGGGTGAAAAAGACCTTTAAGATCACCAAGTCCAACTGTCAACCCAACACCACCATGCCTACTAAACCATGTCTACATGTTTTTTGAACACCTCCAGTGATGGCGCCTCCCCCGCTTCCCTGGGCAGCCTGCGCCAATGTTTGACCACTCTTTCAGTAAAGAATTTTTTTCCTAATCTAAACCTCCTCCGGCGCAACTTGGGGCCTTGTGGTTCCTGCTCCTCTTAGAGAAGCTCAACCCTTTCTACAAAAAATGTTGCCAACTGTCTCAAATCTGAAAACATGTATTAAGAGATATCAAGATCTCCAAAATATTTTAAATGCCCTTTCCCTGGAGTTTATTCTTTCTTAAATAAGAATATATATACAAGAAAATTATTGTATTAAGCTTTAGAGAGAAGGCACCTACGAACTGATGTATTCCTGTAAGATCCTTGAAACTCATCAGGATTTGCAAACTTTCCAGCTGTTAGCTGACTGTTCAATTTCTAGACCCACAGATTAGGATTAGAACAGATGTAATTTGCCAAAAAGTGAGTTCTTTAACAGTACATGGTGGCTATTACTGTTATTCAGCAAATGCATGGTTTTGGCAAGGAATACATACAGTTCTACCTCATGGCCTCAATTCTTGTCATTTCTTGACTATCTATAAATATTACTTATATATATTATTGGTTCAATTTAAATCTAATCAGAACTAGATTCAGTGCTGACATATGTTAACAGTGCAGAATGAAAAACATGCCACTATCTGCTTTTGTTCCGTTCTTTCCAGTACACAATCCTTGGACAGAGAAGGTAAGCAATGCTCCCTTGAACTTCAATCAGCCTATCCAGATGCCAGCTGAATTGCTCAATGTCATATACTAATTCTTTTGACAGACAGAAGGGATGTGACAAAGGATAGAATTACTGATTCCAAGAGAAAGTTATTTACACTGCAGTTTTTCCAAAATTTGAACACCATGGGTACCCAATTCTTTAGTGTAAGTAGTAAATAATTGAGCCCTTTCCACTGCAAATGGACAAACCATTCTACCACTCCATATCTAGGGTCCTGTGACATTTAACAGCTATCAAGAAAGGCTATAATGTTTTTACAAGCTTTTGGAACTGTTTTCACAGAAGACAAAGTCAGCGGAGAAAAAAAAAAATCTTTCAGTGCCAATTCACACCACCTTTCTAAGAGAGTATGGTTTGTTCTTAAGGACAGTCTCAGTAAGTACTGTTTTTCTTCCCTATTTGGTGAATAAAAAGTTCTCGAGCCTCATTATATGGAATAAAGAATGCCACCATCACTCCAACATTTCCTAGGAAGCATACTGAGTTCCATCATACAGTTAATCCTTCACTTGCACTTTTTTTTTGACAATCCATTCATCTGCTAATGTTCTTCCATCTATTTCCACCTCCTACTACAACACAAGCTTGTATAGATTGGTGTATCATTTTATAAAGGGGGAAGCTATTTGTCATTACAGATTTCATTAAATAAAACCAAACTGTAGCATTTCCTAAAGACACTTGTTTCAGAGCACCTGAAAGTCAGATGGCATAGAAAGACAACTGTTGGCTTTGAAGAACAAGAGAAACTATTTTATGAGAGAACAAGGCTAAAGACACCCAGGTTGCCTTAGCCAAAGATATCCTCTGGATAAATCATCCCCTTCCTCCTTCCCCCTCCCTCATCCTGTCACAACAGTCCATGTTTTAGAGCAGAGTATTCAAGTACTGTCCAGTGTTCTTAGAAAGGTGAAAAATAACAGAAGCACCAACAGCTGCAGTGAATTAGCTATCTTTAACCTTGGAAATTAATGTCCTGCTTTGGGGCTTTGGAGTATAAGAGGAGCAAAAGCAGATGTTTTGAAATACAGATCAAGATAATCTATTAATCAAGAAAGTATGAGCAAACATCTAGCCATGCCGAAGTAGATAATGTGGTATACTATTAAAGAGAACAGTTAAAATTTATTTTGCTTCTTAAATTAATGATTGGATTTTACTATCAATTTGAGAGGCTTCAAAGAGAAAGACTATTGCTTTGAATATCAGTTCCCTCCAGAAAAAATTGATGAAGCAGTAACTAGATTTCTCTTTGAAAGGAATTCTTTAAATATTTCATTAATTCCATAGCCTCCAAATATATAACACTTCCCATCTACAGCTAGGTCTCTCATTTTATGAGAATGTGTGTCCATCAAGAGATACTTTATCTTAAGACTAGAAAGAACTCTAACAATTCTCAGCCCTTTTTCTATTCTTTCTTGCTGAATTCCTAGAGAAATAGACCAAATTTACCCAAAAAAAACAAAAACAAACAAAACCACCTCCACTTTCACTGACACTAAAAGGCCGATCAAATGAAGGAAATAAAAGGTGCTGTTGTTTCCTTCTCATCTGCTCAAAGGGAAGGGAAACCCATTAATAAAAATAAGCTATATTTGTGACTTAGCTTGTCTTACAGGAACAGAATGAACCAGGTAAGATTTACACAAGCTGCAGTATGCTACTGCTCATTTTGGCACATCCAGGAATACCTTGTAGAGATAAAAAAAGAAGTGTCAGAATAATTCTCAGAAAAAGATTTGCAGTTTTCTGAAAGTTTCCTTCTTTGAATGTGAGTATTTGTTTTGCCTCTTTCAACACCAGAAGAAGTGGTACAGAAATAACACATCATGGAAGGACAATATATATTATTTAAAAATCCAAATTCCTACAGCTGAACAACATACAACATATAAAGTGCAGAAAATTACAAAAGAAATTAAGGAAGCTGACTACTATAAAAGAAATCTCAGCATTTGGAAAACAAACACACACCCCCAAACCCATGAAAAAATCCACCAACAACCACCAAAAATTTGAACACAGTCACGCAAAACCCAAGCTAATTTAATCTAACAACATAGCCAGGACCTGTGAACATTTTAAGTCTAGAGGATCTGCAAGTTGTTCACAATATCCATAGGTAAACCCAAAGCTATGTAAGCACAGAATTAGGTGGAATATTATTACGTGGGACGATTCTTTACTACCTCAACATACTTAAGTTACAATCTACAGAACCTTTGTATTCATATGGTAGAGCCCAATAAGAAGGCTAGCTAGATAGCAGTTATTAAAAGTACATAATCAGAAAGCTCTTACTTAGGAGTAAAGTCATCAAACTAATAGCTAAATAATATACTCTCATCATAAATGGAAAAAACAAGGCAAAAGTTGTTAAACAGGGTACCTGCAGTCATGCAGGACTTAGTAACAGATATAGCTTAAATGGTCTGAGTGACAACTATTCTCTCCAAATCCACACCCTTAGGGAAAAACAAAAAAAAGATAAATGTGTTCAGCAAACATATAGCTCATATTTACTAATGGTCTACTACACTCTGAAATATTCCCATAAAAAAACAAACAAACAAAACCCAAAACATCCACAAAAAACCCAAGAAAGTTCTTCCTTATGATTCCAGTCATATTCTCAGTGGGTTTCATATAATCCTCACTGGAATAAGAACAAGAAAGGCAAGATCTATAGCTGAGTATTAGTACAAATGTCCTGAAGGTGGGTGGGGAAGGGGTGGAAATCACCCCTGAAAAGTCTGCTTTTATAAAAAAAATAAAAACAAATTAAAAAAGCTAACATGGGACTTTTGTGTTTAAATTTCTGATATCAAGGTAAAGTTTTGTTTATTTTAAATTGCTCTTTCTACTAAACAATTATTCCATAGGCATTGGGAAGACAAAGAGCTGCGCTGCATCTAGGTAGCATCTCTAACAAGAACAAAAGTCCTAAGGATGTATCTCCCTCCAGGAGAATGAAATGCAGTAATTTGTTTTTACAGAACTTTTCTGGGATAGTGCTCACTACAAATTTAAACACGTAGAGAATTAGGTGGAAATCATCTGGATATTGAGGAATCATTCAGAGATCCACTTAAAAAAACCCTTTTAAAACTGTGTGGAGCAAGCAGGGTTTGTTTGGGTTTTTTCCCTGATTTATTCTTAAGGATCACAAATTGAGAAAAGTACAAGTTTGAACCTCATCCAAAATACTAAAAAAAAAATAAGGAAAGGAGGGGTGCATATGTCTGTGTACAAACCCAGGATGTTAAAATGTATTTTTCCCTTACACTGGGGGCACATTCTTAAGCAAATGGACAAGGATTACTGACATCAGTGGGCATCTCTATGAATATTAAGGGAGCTCCAACCAGCTGACGAGGCCTCATGGAGTCACCAAAAATTTTCATGAAGGAGCCATGAACAGAAACCTTTAGGAGATGGTAATGCTGTAGTAAAGAATATTACCACGCTGGGATGCAGGACTGATGAAAGTATTTTGTCTGGGGAGCATTTCTGAGGCGCTTACCTCCTTTGAAGTCTCTTGGCGTCAGGATGAATGCTAGCTGTCTTCGGGCTGCCATCCCTTTGAGGGGAGGGAGATACAGATGAGCCCAAAGGTTCTCTTCTAAACACAAGTCCTTACTGCAAGCTGGCCAAAAGGTCCCTGCAATCAAAGAAATCATTGTGGTTTTGCATGTGGCGCATTTATGTCCTTTAATCAAGGTTTGTCAGCCATCTAACATGTTCAACCACAAAGGAAAAATAAAAATGCATCTGCTGGGTAGCCAATGCGGAACAGAGACTAAGGAAAGAGAAGAATTGTTCATTCCAGTTTGGACACTATGAACTCCATGAAAAACACAAGCAACATTATTTTTCAGACTAAGAGAACAACCTCAGTATACAGTATTTTATGCATGTATATATGCATTTAAAAAAAGCTACTTGCCTTTGGAATAATTTTTTCAACACTCTGAAATTCCTGCCACCTTCAGATCTCAAGAAAAAACATCACATTCTCATTTCTAGACATACATACTACTCAATGTATTCTACGGTCTAATGCAGCAGTCACTCTTCAACAATTACCTCTTGCAATTGCCACAGCAATATACAATTAATCCTTAAATGCATTCTTTTTGCCATAAGCTTGTTGTAACAGCGCTGGCAGAGCCACTTGCTAGGAAAAAAAAAAACAATGAAAGTTCTGTCACAGTACTGATAAAAGATTCCTTCTGCAGAACATTTAGCAGAATTTGTGTTTGCATGCCAACATGCTAGAGCCACGAGCTCCATGTTTTCCTTAGCGTGAGTCATCTTTAACAGTGTCCATATTCACAGGCTCTTTGGCACATTTCCTATAGAAATGAATCGTTATAGCCCAGCTGTCACAAGCCTAGGCATGTCATATTAAGCACATGATTTTTCAGCGCTTCAAACTAATGGGCAATCTTGGTTTATAACTCTTCTACCAAAGCATATTACAGTAGAAGCAGACACACACATATTTCTTGTATTGGCTGCAAAACCAGTTCCTAGCTAGCAAACACAAGAAACCTATACAACTAAAGACCTGTACACATTTCACTTCTTAAAGGAGTGGATAACCACTTCTTTGGAGCACTAAGTGTACACAAGTCCATACTCTTCCTCTTCCCACCTGGCTATAGCCATTTCCCTGTCCACCAGGCAAATAACTACTTCATAACCATGCCTATCGAGTTGTTATGGGGAAAAAACCCACCTAACTATTTGCAATCTGTGGCAGATCTTTTCCCAGGAAGTCCATTTAAAGAGACAGATGAAAATTAAGGAGTGTCTTACATGGTTCTGTGACAATCCTAACCTTTCATCTATTTACCGCTTATGGATAGTCACCAAGAAGGCACCAAGTTACAAAAATGTAACCCATAATTGAAGCTCCATATGGAATGGAATGGAATCAAACAGTTAATAATAAACTGTAAGAAGTCCCAAAATGAGAAATTGGAAGCAAAAGTAAACCAGCATGAATTTGCATAATTCATTCGTCCAGCTAAGCTGCATTATAACAAAAGCAGAACTAACAAATGAACTTTGCATCTGATGAATACTGAGATTAGTAATTTTTTTTTCACAACAAAATGTCACCCTACTTGCACCTACGTATCTTAAACCTATTTCACTAGAGTAGTTCAAATCAGTAACACTCAGGAGTTTTATGAATTACTCCACTCTCTAGACCAGAAACAAATTTCCAACAGAAAATAGGAGGCACAAGAACCCCTTCACCTCCATTGTCCAAAAAACAGCTGTTTCTAATGCTTACATCTGTTCCTGTTTACCCATTACATCAAATTAAATTAAAAATGAAAGGTACAAGTCAAATTTACTTCTTTACACAAATATTGATCCTCCATCAGTTTAATCCTTTTTTCACCACTTGTGTACACAACTTCCAAGATCTTTTGCATCCCTGCTCTGCCACCTGTAAATCCTTACTTCTCTTTTCCCTTCACCTTTTGCATTCATATTGCTATTAAATTCCACTGCTTCTTTACAGAATATTCATAGAGCAATCCTTCTTCAAAACTCTTACTACTAATGAAGCTGTATGTATCAGCCCTAGAATTACCCAGGATCTTCAACTCAGACTTTTGCCAAGCTCATCGCTCCAACCCCTGCAAAATACATAATTTTTCTGAAACCCCTTATTATTTTTCCCTTTTTTCTCTTTATAACTCTTCCCCGACCTCCAAATATTGCTAAAAACACATTCTATTTACATCCATCGTTCTACCTTTCTCCCCTATGTTTTTGTTTCCTTCTTACAAATGGCTGTTTCAAAGAACTGTTGAAGAAAGCAGAGAGGGAGAAAGCTTCAGTACCTCCAAATGATGAATTTTATCCCAACTGTTATGCAATAGTTTACAAATTTAGTAGTATAATGAAACAAAATAGACAGAAAGAACCTTAAGAATTTGGTTGAAAACACTGGCTCCTGAATACAAGAACTGTGATGTTTTAGAACTAATACAGTCCATAACCCTATTCACCCTGGAACTTTCCTTTTGAAGTTCCATGTTTTTGAGTCTCACCAACTTTTTACAAATAACAATTTCTGAAAGTTCTATATTTAGCCATTTTAATATTCTTATTAACATGCTCTGTAACATGCCATAATATTCTCTTATATGTGTAAAGAATGTGACTTTTCTGCTTTTATACAATTATCTCCATACAGACCATATGAAGACCTAGAAGAATTCATTTGACCCAAAGAAATGCATAAATGCCGAAGTATCTGAGCAATACAAACTACCTAATGCTCACATTAAAGATATGACACAAATATAATAACTATGTAAGAGCACAACATTATGACAGAGGTATGTAAAGAAATAAGTTTTCCATCAAAATGGCAAATGTCTTAGAGGTTCATGAGAACACCAGAACAGTAGACTGGCAGCCACCTGATTGTGCCATTGGTCACATTCTAGCTGAAAAGCCTTGTGCCAGGAAGCCTATTTGGGCAACAACATGGGGAACCAGCCCATGGAACTACTCCACCAAAACCTGAGCACAAATACATATACACACATGCTTTTTTCAGCATTACTGTTGGCTGATCAAAGAAGTTTCATAAACAATGATTTGGCAGTATGCTCCCATAGAACTTTAGACCAATCTGAACCAACAGTGTACAATCCCCACCCTACTCGCGTGGCGGGTGGGG